>NC_030982.1:561555-600020 GCF_001298625.1 Saccharomyces eubayanus
AAAAAAAAAAAAAAGGAAAAGGAAAGAAAAACTATTCTTTGTATATCCAAACTTTGTTGCATCCACTTCGTCGTCCCTTATACTTTTTCCAAGGAAACCATAAAAAAAATAAAATGCCACTTTTCTTCTTTTTCTTCTTCTTCTTGGCTATGCAGATCTTTTTCCACAAAATTGCCGATCTGGCCTTTATCGTTTCTTAGTGTTTTCCCCTTTTCGTCCCGGTCTTCGAGAGTTGCTGTATTGCTCATACTGTTTTCAGAAGAAATACGTGCAATACAAGTTTGTCGATGAACTTCTATCGAGGATATTGAAAAACGACCTCCAACGGTAGAAAACATAAAAATCTTAATTAGGAAAAACCACTAAAGACGTTATTTGGCCACTACAGTTAGATTGAACGGAACAATGTACCCAGAACTTCTTTTTGTCCTTCTCTGGGAGCAAGCAACGCCATATGATATTAAGTAGGCGAGCCTGGTATAAATCCGAATAGAGAATTGTGGTTTTTATTGTAACTGCATGAGGCTTGATTCTGAGCGCATGTATTTTTGTGTGGAATATACGCCCGCATTCGCTGACTTAACATACAAAGCGCCTACTCTCACTCTTCACAATGCCTATCTCCGGTTGCTAGAGTAAGTGTAAATCCTCTCAGAAATAAAAGCGATGTCCATGTCCTAAAATAGCATCAAGGTTTTTGAATAATTTGTTATCGAGTCATGTGTACGAAGAAATAGGAAATAGGAAAAGATTCGCATAAAAATGATTCTCTAATGACAATAACTAAATATAAAGAAAAAAAAAGTTGCAAATATTTATTTAGCGATGCAAGTTGAAATGTGTATTAAATTATGGGGAGCAAGTTTTGGCAGCTTCAGATATTTCCTTTTATTATTATTTTGTTTTTAGATGGAATATAATGCGGCTCTTTTGCACGCATTTTCAAGGTCCTATTTACTTTTATTGTTGGAGATGCTGTTCATAATTTTTTTCAAACGCTTATTGAACCTCGAATCGGCATTATTATGCACCATGGCTACATGCCTCTTATAGGCATCCTTCCTCTTAAATGTTTTCTGGCAAATAGAAAATGGACAACTGAGCCCTGGATACTTTTCCACCCTCAAATTTAGCGATTTCTCCATCTCTACATCAAGCTCTCCTCTATGCTGAGATGCACAGTGTCTTCTTAAACCTGTTGCTTGCAGAAATCCTAATATTTTCCAAGGGCACTGCTTTATTGGGCATGTGTACGGTCTTCTAAGGTTGAATTTATCTAAATGCGCGGCAAACATTAGTATTGTTGGGAAATTATCTGAACAGTGGGAACACCGATAACTTCCCCTTTTCGTCTGCTTTTGAGAAAGCGTGCCCGATACCCTAGGGTCATTATATAGTTGAGCCACATGTGAGAGTTGCGAATAAGCCGGGGGAGAGCATTGCGAAGCAATTTGTTCTGTCGCATTGCCTTCAAAAAATGCTGAATCCGCTTCTTTTTGAGGTTTGATCTTTACTGGATCTTTGAACACAGGGCCAAAAGATGGCGTAATGTACTGTACATTATTTGTCATTTCACCATATTTGTCATATAACTGTGAGTCATTTGTTTCAAAAAACGTATCTATTTGTTCAACCTGGCCTTGAACCTCGGGTATTGGAACTGTAGATTCCAGTGATCCCAGTAAATAATTCTTGGCGAAATACAAGTTAGCATCATCCCCTAAAAGTGTTACCGAGTTTTGGTTTATATTTCGCTCTGCTTCATGCCAATGACAAAATGATTTTACTTCTTGGAAATTCTCTCCATTCCAAGATACGTTGGCGATGGCACTGTTTTGCCCAAAGTATAATGGCATTGGTATACTAAGTTCTCAATGGCAGACTGATATGTTATGATTTGTAGAATGCTGGATTTGTTTTGTAAAGAAGGACAACGACGGCTTTGATGGCTACCACAGGCAGAAAACTATAAACTATAAACTAGAATCAGAAAACCTGCTATTACTGTCCATTTTAACTGGAACCATAACTACAAAGTAGTTACAACAAAGACAAAAATACTGAAATAATAAAGCACCTCCTATGAAATATAACAATATGTATTACTTATATTGCTCCCTTTTAATTCATTTGAAGGCACCAGCCTGTTCCCTACATAAGGAAAAACCAGCTAAATATATGGTGATGTACTTAAAAACAAGCGCGGTCATTTCTGTACGCTTTTTGTTAGCAAGCCTGCCGGAGAAGGTCGGATTTTTTTTATTTAAGCGAAACAATATACGCCGGCTATAGATGTAATCTACTACATGCAGCCCTGCTTGCCACTTTAGATACCACAACATCCCTTGAAACAGTGAAAAAAAATGTCTGGCACTTTAGCAACTCTTTGCTACGATGCTATCTACGGCTATTTCTCAATTACTTACAATCACTGACACTGGCACAAAGTGACGACACGAAAGAGCGTAAGGAGAGGCAAACGTACGTCCATTTATACGCCAAGTATAAATGGGACTTTAGATATTTATTTGAAAAAGGAGGAATTAGTAGCAAAAATCTTCAACAAAAAGCGTTTAAATATCCGACGAGGCTGTAGTAGACTATGGATCTAATATGCATGCAGAATACTACAATCTTTTTAAGAAAATTCTACAAAAACTACCAATGTGCAAGACAGCAAACGCGTTTGAATCAGCTATAATTAAAGGCGTAATCGACTATATATCTTCAACTTTCATTTATCATACCATGGCCCACAATATTCCCCACCACTTTATAGGTCAAGTGACCTCCTCTTACCCGGCGACCATGAAAAAGAAATCATACTGTTCAGTCTGGTTAACCTTGAACAGTGTAAAATGAATACTTCATGCACGCATGTGAAAGAGTTTTGATGTATCCCAAGGTCACCAGCGTGGTAAAAGAGTGATACTTAGCGTAATTTTTAATTTGCACTGCCAGCGAACATATTTGTTATACAAATATTGCCTGAATTATGTTTCGAGTCTCTGAAAATCGCCTAAACTTACTGCTGAGAGGCCACGCAACACATGCAAGCGTGTTGAGAAGACTTTTGAGTACGCGTATTAAGGAAGAAAAGACTACCTTAGAGGATGCTGGCATTATCTCTAATAGAACAATTCACGAAAAGCAAAATCACCATATTGAAGGGATTACTAAGGACAATGATCTGGAATTACTAGAAAAAGGTATCAGGAAATCTGACGAGATGACTTCCAATTTCACAAATTATATGTACAGATTTCACAGACTCCCTCCCAATTACGGAAGTAATCAACTCATCACCATCGATAAGGAACTGCAGAGAGAACTGCATGGAGTTATGGCGTCTTTCAAGGCTCCTTGCAGGTTTGCATTTGGTTACGGCTCCGGAGTTTTTGAACAAGCAGGGTATTCTAAAACAGATAGCAAACCCCAAATCGATATTATCTTAGGTGTCACTCATCCATCACATTTTCACTCTATTAATATGAGACAAAATCCCCACCACTATTCCAGTTTGAAATACTTCGGTTCCGAATTCGTTTCCAAATTTCAAGAAATTGGTGCAGGGGTGTACTTCAACCCATTTGCTAATATAAATGGACACGACGTAAAATATGGAGTAGTTTCTATGGAAACGCTTTTAAAAGACGTAGCTACTTGGAATACATTCTATATAGCGGGGCGACTACAAAAACCGGTTAAAATATTAAAGAATGATCTACGAGTGCAATACTGGAACCAGCTAAACCTGAAAGCTGCCGCTACATTGGCTAAGCATTACACCCTAGAGAAAAACAACAACAAGTTTGACGAATTCCAATTTTATAAAGAGATAACCGCTTTGAGTTACGCAGGTGATATTAGATACAAACTAGGTGGAGAAAATCCCGACAAAGTTAACAACATTGTTACTAAAAACTTTGAAAGGTTCCAAATATACTATAGACCTATTTACAAAGAGGTGGTCCTAAACGATTCATTTTATCTTCCAAAGGGATTCACATTAAAAAACACTCAAAGACTCTTACTCAGCCGCATAAGTAAATCGAGTGCACTGCAAACCATTAAAGGTGTTTTCACTGCGGGGGTCACAAAATCGATTAAGTATGCTTGGGCTAAGAAGATGAAATCAATGAAAAGAAGTTAGTTTCCAGTGCAACATACAAGTCTTTCTTTTTCCTAAACTTTACTTTCTTAATTTATTCACATTCCTAATTCGGTCACCGGTCAATATTTATTTATTTATTTATACTTTTTCTTACACCATATTCTCAGGTAATATATATTTCCCATTAACGTCATCAAAATTGGTGCCCAGCCACCAACCGCATTCTGGAGAGGGTCTATAATTCTTGGCACCTGAAAAAAATTTCGTATTTAAGAATTCATCATGGTACGTCCGAAAAGTGGTTTGTTCGTTTATATTCATAAGGGTTATAATACAAATATGTTTTAATCAAAAATATTTAACCAATATTTAAACACTTAGATACTCTTCCATGAGTTTATCAGCTAATTGCACATTCCCGCTTTGCTGATAAATTATAATACAGTTGTATGCGGCGTGTTTTTTCAACTTTTCATCGTCATAGTTCTCTAAAACCTTGTTATAGTATTCAACTGCAATCGATACCAGACCAATCAAATGAAAAGAGCGCCCTAAATTGTAATCTGCTTCTTGTTTTTCCAGATCTGTGTATAGACTTTTTCTTATTGTATAATAGCGATACAAATATCGCAATCCATGAAGTATTTGAAAATGTCTTTGAGCCGTTAGCCTTTGCATGGCACGATGAATATGCGATAGCCCCATTAAAAGGTTAACCATTGGATCGTCTGGAATATCCTCCTCTAGCCTCGTTAAGTACTGTAATGCTGAAAGAAAGCCTCTACTAGAGTAAAGCAAAACAGCATAGATATAGTACAGGTATGGCGATGACTTTTTGTCGGGGTTGTCCACGACTTTGTTCGTTATTGAGGCTTGACCATTAACTTCTGTGCTATATCTGCAACTATCGAAGGCTTTCAGTTGTCTTAAGAAGAATTTTTGTTGAATGGTAGAACTTAGAATATTCAGAGAGGAAGGCCCGCGGCATAAGGAATACATAAATACCTGCAAAACTTTCCTGTTAAATTGAAATTGATTCAGAAGACCTCTTAAGTTTTCCGCCAATTCTTCTTCATCGTCCATTTGCAGTACAATAGCCAGTTTCACGAATTTCATCATTTTGACTCTTTCAGGATCCTGAAAAAAGACGTTCACTTCCTGGGCCGTTTCTACCACACTTAAACCATCCTCAACGCTTTGATATTTCGCTATTATAAGGGAAAGTTCCATAAATAGCTCAAACCATTGCTCATATGACAGTCCTCTTAATTCTGTTGCAGATGTTAGAGTCACTCTCTCTTCCATTAACGGTCCTTCAAACACGCTATCTCCTTCAGCTAGTTTGGATAGTCTTTCTATTTGAAAATCAAGCTCGGTATTAAATTTCTTAGTTCTCCGTAGGATACCAACGAATTTCCTGGAACGACTTTTCATGAAGAAGTTTTTAACACTTGAAAAAATATCAACCAGTTCTGAAACTGTATTAATCCATATAGTGGCTTGTTTGGCTTCACCAAGTGCTGGATCAAACTTGAATTTCTTGATATTCTGATATTTCTCTACGACTTTTGCAGTTATTCTTCTTTCCCTTTCTATTCTCTCTCTCTCTGCGTCATAGGGTGTGCGCTTTTTCTTTCTAAAGGTTCGAAATTTGCTATCCTCTAATAATGGTTTACTGGAGACATCGTTCAAACTATCACCAGAGCCCTTCTCAGTAGATATCCTATTGAGTGATTCATCAACTTGATGTTTTCTCATTTCCACAACGTCAACTAACATATTTTTGAATGTTTCTGGATCGTTTAGGTGATAATAAACTTCTGCGAGTGACACACGAATATCCAAATCGCCTGGTTCAGATTTGATGGCCAATTCGTAATATTCCTTAGCTGTTCCATAAGTTTCGGTTTCTTTGTAACACCTTGCTAGGGGCTTAAAAACGTCAGTTGTACGCCATTCCTCAATAGCCAACAACGGCGTAAAGAAATCAATGGCTTCTTTATACTTTTCGGCCTTTGTCAAAGCAGTCGCTGCTTCAAAATATAAATCTGCAACGTCGGTAAAACTTTCATCGTAAAGACATTGAAAGTGATTGAGGGCTTCAACAAGGTTATCTGTGTCTAACCTCAGCAACCCTAACCTAACTCTGATGTCGATTGGAATAGTATACGATTTTTCCTTTTCAATGGCAGGTAGAGAATCGAAAGTACTATTTTTGAACCTTCTATTGTCAAATTCTGAATCATCCGGAACGCCGTCCCAAAACACCTGACCTTCACGACGTTGAATCCAACGTGCACATTTTTTGATAGCTTTAATACCATCAACCTCACCGACTGCCAGTTTCAAAAAGAGTTCAGCGAGAATATTCAAAGACGACCAATCGAATGGTATACATTTATATTTTGCATTTATTTTTTTCCAGTTAATCTCAGGAAACATCTGCATATCCTCATCTTGATCGTGAGGTTCCTTTTCGGCTTCTTCTTCTGCCCCGCTTTCTTCATCTGAAGAATCTAAAGCATTTTCTGCAGCAGCCAAAATGGCTTCTCTTCTTTCGACATTTGCGTTAAACACTTTCATGTAAAGTTCAACGGCGTCATCGATTCTGTCATAGTCAACGTAAAGAATAGCCAGCTCCCTTAATATGTTCGCATCGTAAGGATTGTAGATATATAGTTTTTGAAATCCATCCAGAGCTCTTGCCAATTGTCCCGTTTTCTTGTACAACATTGCCCGACGATACGTAGATTCCCATTCCATAGGGTTCAAGCTTATAACCCTAGACAAACAGTATATTGCTTGTCTAACGTGATCTAAATCAGCAGATAAGATAGCCACTATTTTCCAAAATTCCCAATCGGACGCATTTAGATGGGCTGCCAAAAACCACGAGTTACAACAATCGTTAAGTCTTCCTTGCAATTGGTAGATGTCACCCAGAGTTTCATAAGCAGCAAAATTACGCGCATCTTTTTTAATGACTTCATTAAATAATCTTTCCGCAACTTGTAAATCATTTCTAACAAATGCTTCATTAGCCTCAGAGAGCAATTGCGCTACTTCTGGATCTAGTACTCTTTCTTTCCTTTGGCGGCCATATGATTTACTTTTATCGTTTTTCTTTTTCTTTTTCACTTTGAAGTTACTTGCTTCCCTAATTGCATTCATGAAATCTTCTTCATCATCTTCAGATATTTCCCCATAGTCTGAAAATTCTGCCAGCAAAGAATCATCCCGCTCAGAGTCGTCCTCATCTTCGCTAAATTGCAAATCGCGAGGTACATCTTCATCACAATATTCCTCATCTTGGATTAGATGCTTGTAGTCGTCAATATTACCGTACAAATGTTCTTCATCTTCTTCATTTTCCTTTGGAACATCGAATTCCTCTGGTTTAGCAAGCTGCTTTTGTTGGCCCCTCTTTGATTTCCTTGCCACCATCGTAGATCGATCCTGGTGCTATTTCTTCAACACCAATTTGCTTGTTTACCAACGCATGTTGTGTACAAATGCCCTGCCAATATTATCATTTAATTGTTTTAGCCGAAGTGCCTAAGAAAATAAGTACACATTAGGACACTCCACGTTTACGACGGAAGCGGCAAGTTTCGTCCCATGAAAAAAAAATAATTCCTGTTTGGGCTAGGTGGCGAAAATTAAAGGAAGGCAAAGAAATCTTTGACTAGATCTATGAATAAAGAAGGGATTTGATCACAATTTGATGAATAGCACTCCTGGTCATAGTGAGAAAAGAGATAAAGATACGATATCATAAAAAAAAAGAACAATAATGTTTTCCGGGTTCAGTTCTTTTGGCGGAGGAAACGGCTTTGTTAATATACCTCAAACGTTTKAGGAATTCTTTAGATGCTATCCTATAGCCATGATGAATGATAGAATACGGAAAGATGACGCAAACTTCGGCGGCAAGATCTTCCTGCCACCAAGCGCTCTGAGCAAACTGTCTATGTTGAACATCAGATATCCCATGCTTTTCAAACTGACTGCCAATGAAAGCGGAAATGTGACACATGGTGGTGTTTTAGAATTTATTGCTGAAGAAGGGAGGGTATACTTGCCCCAATGGATGATGGAAACATTGGGCATACAGCCGGGATCCCTATTACAGATTTCATCGGCGGATGTGCCTCTGGGTCAATTCGTGAAATTAGAACCTCAATCGGTAGACTTTTTAGACATTTCTGACCCTAAGGCAGTTCTAGAAAACGTGTTGAGGAACTTTTCCACATTAACTGTGGATGATGTGATCGAGATCAGTTATAACGGAAAAACATTCAAAATTAAGATTCTAGAGGTGAAACCTGAATCGTCATCAAAAAGTATATGTGTCATTGAGACCGACTTGGTAACCGATTTTGCGCCACCCGTAGGATATGTGGAACCTGATTATAAAGCACTGAAGGCCCAACAAGACAAAGAAAAAAAGAGCCCTTTCAGTAAGGGTCAAGTCTTGGATCCATCGGTGCTTGGGCAGGGATCAATGTCCACAAGAATTGATTATGCAGGCATTACAAACAGTATTAATAATGATCGATCTAAATTCGTTGGCAAAGGACAAAATATATCTGGGAAGGCTCCCAAGAGGAATCCGGAACCCGGGCAAGATTTAAAGAATATAAAGATAACGTTTGATGGCCAACCTGCCAAACTAGATTTGCCTGAAGGCCAACTATTTTTTGGATTTCCAATGGTTCTACCGAAGGACGATGAAGGAAGTGATAGTGAAGCTAAATCTAACGAACAGAATTTCCATGGTCAAGGGATCTCGTTACGAAAAAGCAACAAAAGAAAACCGAAGAAAGATCATGACTCGTCTAAATCAAAAGCTCCAAAGAGTCCTGAAGTCATCGAGATCGACTAGATATTTATATAGCTATAACACTAGTTTATAGAACGGTATAGGGTCTCCAATAAACACACAAAGCATTTTTCAAAGGGACGGATTTCAAATCCAAGAGGCCAATGCGTTGCATTACCTTTTGTGGCGTTTATTATTCGTTTAGTACTAGTATAGAGATGCGTGGATGGGTAGTAAGGCGATATCTCCTCGGCTTAACACCGAAGAAATTCCTTTCGTTTATTCACGGGCGAAATCTATTGTATTTTGTTGAAAAAAAATAAAAAAAGGAAGATTATATAATCTCGGTTACCATTATATAAATGAGGGAAACACTATTTTCTATTGTTACTAGACCCAACCTTTCATTCGGCTTTTAATAAATTTTCCTACCACGGCATCAAACTACAAACAAAACAGATAGACCATCAAACAAAAATAAAATGCAAGTTTCTCCAGCTATTATAAAAGGTATCGCAGTCTCATCCTTGGGTTTATACGCCGGTATTTTAACTTCATCCACAGTAATTTCCATCACCACCCCTATAAACGTTTTGACTCAACATTTGAAAGGCGTTCTATGCACCCTAGGTTGTTGGAGCACTGTATTAGGTGGACTAGCCACGAGCGCCTTTGGCCTCAGCTATTATTTATCTACACCAGGAGACAGACCAAACTACCTACTGTGTGGGTTGGGTATTGCCCCACTATCTGCGGTATACCTGTACTTTGTATCACTGTTTAATCACAAATTGGCACCAAAATGTACCCGTAATGACCTAGAAAACCAAAAGGACGAAAAGTTGCCTCAAAACCACCCACAAGTTGAAGATGGAGAAGCCGCATGTCCATTCTCAAAAATGAACAACGCCAAAAAATTAAAAGCTGAATCAGAAAGAAGTGTCAAATGTCACTCATATATGACATTGCACATGTGCATTGTTACCGGTTTAACCATTTTCACCTTTGGCAAGTGCATTCTAGACGGATTCAGAACATGAACATAGAGCCACGTGACCTGGACCCCAAACTATTTATTTAATGCTAAATATACATGCTTAGCAAAAGGCCGAAAACCCAGTAAATAGGCGAAGCAGCGTAATTTGGCCCCTAATCGGACAAAAGAACTATTTATTTTTACCTACGATATAATTACATACATAGCTGACAATAAAAGACAATTATACGTATAGTATGATACTTTCTCTTACCTCTGTCCCTAACAGTTTGTCCCTGTCCCCTATACGCCTTGGTGACGATGGGCTGTAGTGGTTTCGGAACATAATACAAAAGTAAAGAAGGCGTTTTTCACTTTCATATGCATCATGAACAAAAACTAAAACTGGATTTCGGATAAACTCCAGGTGGGATAGTTTAAAGGCAAATGGTAAGAAAGTGCGAAGTGACGTCAAAAACTAGAGTTGTGCAGACTTCAAGACAAACTCCGCAGCACCAAATACGGCCGAGGGGAAGAAAAGAAAAAAAAATGGGAGATTACAGCACATCCGCTAAATTTATCTCGTATGACTACCAGTTGATCCTGCATATATATCGGATAAAGGAGCACCTGGCCCGTTTAAGCCAGCTCTTTCTTAGTCATTGTGGAAACCGGGTTTTTCTTTTTTTTGTGATGATTTCCGTTTCCGTCAATAGGCTTTTCTATTGTCGACGGTTCCGCGTTTTCAATAAATGAGCGGCCACCTCCGAGTTGGCGGGCCACGAGGGCGGAGGGGAGTGACAACATGCATGAAAAAAACGGAGAAAGCCTGCACAGTCCTGCTTTGGCCCGCAGTGGAGGACGTCATCGTGGACGCCTTCATTTCTGTCGTGAGGGTCTTTCGGTGCTGTCGCGAGGCTGCTTCGACAGGCTGGGTCCGTTTTCCGTTCGGCTCAGAGAGACAAGGGCGTACATGTACTGGCGGATGGTTCCGTAATGATCCGTAACCTCTCGCTCATTTGTCTCGCTTGCGGGTCATCCCATTTTCTGGCCCATTCCGGTTTACTGTTGGTACCCCTTACCTACGTGCTTTATAGAAGACGTCCCCTCTCCGACGGCCTCGTACGAGCGGCTCTAGGGAAAACGTAGATGGAAGTATCTAGTGAGACAAGGTTTGGAAAAAGAAAGCCCGAGCGTAATACCGGGACAATACCTTGGTCCTCAGCCTTTTCAGCGCGGGTATGAGAGAGGTTGCAACAGTGCAAAGGCAGGTAGAAGAGGTGAGGTAAGGAAGGGTGCTATCCAAGCCAAAAGTCGCAGCACCATTTTGGAATAAAAGGAAGGAAAATTCAGGGGACTATGGAAGAGGGATAACCCACTCAGCTCTGGAAGAATCGGACCGTAGTTGCATCTACTATGCATATCCCAAAATGAATCGGACTACGTATACAATAAATAATTTAATATATATATACATATCAGACATTTACATTCTTAGTTTCTCTTTACCCAAATATAACTTTATTAGTTTTTTGTTATTAATAATAAAAAATTAACATAAACAAACAAAAAGCATATTGATAAAGGTACCTGAACCCTATACTACCACTTCAATAAATTCTGTTCATATTCATAAATCATTTGAATATCCGTCACTATACCCAAAATAACAATAAATACAGCATATAAGTAAGAACGAAAAAAAAATGTATACAAAATTAAGACCTATACAATCAGGAACTTTTAGCACGGTTTACAAAGCATGGAGTACCAAGTACAATCGCTACGTCGCTTTAAAAATCACTCCTAAATACAAAACTTCAGAAAAAAACATGCTAAACGAATACAATGTAATGAAGACTTTAAGCTCTCACAGCCCTCACCCCAACATTTGTTCAATGCTTGATTTTTACACTGACGATTCGTACTACGTCATGGTTCTAGAGTACTGCGAGTGCGGTGACCTTTACGACTTTCTTGATATTGCTAAGAGTCAAGGCACTCCTTCATCTCCCTCTTTGATCCAAATCGACATGCAAAAAATCATCAGGCAACTGTATTCAGCAATACAATTTGCTCACAGCTTGGGAATTGCACATAGAGACATCAAACCGGAAAACGTTCTTTTAACCATCAATGGTGACGTTAAATTGGCCGATTGGGGCCATGCTATCCAAGCCTCCAAGTCTAACGACTACCAAATCGGCACAGATAATTATAGAGCACCAGAAACCTTTTCAAACCGTATTGAGACTTCTTCTTTTAAGAGGAAGCTGGACCTATCATCCGCCCCATTGTACAACACTTACAAGGCAGACTATTGGTCGCTAGGTGCTACTATATTCTATTTGCTTTTTGGTGATTGTCTTTTCAGAGTTTTGAAACCAAAGAAGGGTCAACATCTAAAAAACTTAAATGAATTCGAAAAGGATCCGTTTGCGTTCATCTACAATAAATATGTTGTACCAAGGCTGGCCGGTGGTTACAACAATGAAGGAGATTTGCATGAAAGCTTACAACACACAAGACAATACGTCTGGCAAGACCTGCCCGATATTTACGATGTCTTCCACTTGTGCAAAATCATTGTGGATACGCTCCTGAGGGTATCGGATGCCGAAGAGAGATCAATGGAAAAATTTATGAACATGGTTGACTCTGCATGGAACAAAGACACCTCTACAAAAGATTCCTTTTCTTACCAAAGTAAAATTGACCTGTTCTGGGAACAATGGTCAATAAACACTGAATCAATACCATCTAATTTCCAGTTAAGAAATTTTGAAAAGCCCTGCTTGGTTCAGGACAGCAAGTAGGAAAAAAAAAATACTCTCATGGACATGCATTTATTTATTTGTTTTACTTGATTTTTTTTTTCTTTCCTGCATTTCATATTCTTAACTCGGACCATCTGCATAACTTCATTACATGTCGCCTATCAACGTCATTCAGTATAAAAAACTTATATATTCATTTTTTCTAGAGATTTTTAATAGACTTTTTTCTTTCTGTGCCTCTTTTCAATGCGTGGAGCTGAAACTCTTTTATGTATATACAGTACTAAAATTTATTTAATATAAACGGAACAATATATCAACATGCAAATGCGCCGCCAGTGGCAATTTTTTTTTCGTAATGAATCAACTCGACGTCTTCAATGGTATGGACTAAAATTTTAGAGTTTTCTTCGTTGAATTCAAATATAAAAGTGCCTCTTATTAACCGTGATAACCTTCTCACTTTATTCTTTTTTATAGTGTCATCTTTTCCAATCTTACCTTCTTTAATATTTCCGTTTTTGTTAAAATTTTGTATGGACTTTTCGGCTGCGTCATCAATGTATTCTGTAACAACCCTTTGATTCAGATTATTTATCGTAGGATGTAAAATGTAATCTATCACTGGTACTGATCTCATTGAAAACGAATTCTCCCCTTCGACCCCGTCTTTCTTTTTTTTCAACTCGTCGTTAATCTCTGGCTTAGAAATTTTGCAACGATCTTCCGGTATACAACTTTGCCACTTGATAACCAGTTTGTCATTGGGCGTGATAGTGTTGTAATTCTGAGGATTTTCTTTGAATTCTCCGCCTTTCGATGTCGAATTTAAAGTCTTGACTAAACTTATATGCAAGCGGCACTCTTCGTCGAGTACGAACTTTCGTACTATCATCCTGATGGCATTCAAAGAAGCCTTATATTTGGATCTTCCGTGCAACACTGGGATATAGGGATGCGAAGTGGGAAATAATCTCAAAGTTATATTATCAGCGAGTACGGATTCTTTGAGCATCCTTTGTAGTAAGTTAGGTACACCGTCACCTACCAAATAATCAGTAACCTCTCCCAGGTTGGCCAATTTTATAGAGTTCGAGTACCATCGAGAGAGGGTTCCCTTAATTGGTATCGTGCTTCTGAAAACGCTCCTTGAAAACATGAGCTATCCCCAACCTACTCTGCACTGATAAGCACTGCCAGCGTATTCTGTGGTGGGAAGGTATTGTTTTACATAGACCCTTCCAAGACTACGGACTTGGCACAACATCCCTTATTAAGAGCTTTTAAGGGCGCTTCTATATTGTCGTTCTAAATTTTTCGTGACTGCATGTACGCGCTTCCTCAACATATGACCTCCGTCCTAAGGTGTAAACAGCAATGCGCTCGAATGCGCCCAAACAGGTATTAACTGAAATTGCTCCCCGCTTCATATTTCTCTAATATTTAGCAATTAGGGATTAAGAACTCATCGATTTCCTTTTCCTCTCTTATTCTATGGTACAGCAACGCACGAAAGCGTTTAAACATTCAGAGATGCCTAGGCATCTACAAATGCAAGAAAACTCGAAATCGTTTTTTGTTGGAGCATAGCAACCAAATCTATATATCTATCACTAACGGTAACAAGAATTCTTCCCTAAGCCTTTTCTTTTCAAAATGTGGTAGCATGACATAATCGCAGAATTGCCGCCGTCACACTTGACGACACAGGTACCCGGAGAGATGTTCTGCTTTTCTCGACACTTTCTTTTTCTTCCATTTTTTTTTCACTCTTTCTTTTTCTTCGTGCCCGTCAATGAAATTTCAGTTTCATAGCAATTTATTCCTAGTGAATATTATTCAATAAAGTTGGTTTTTTCTCCTATATATATTTACCTTTTAACATATTAAGGACATTAAGGTAGAAATATATTATAGAATACCGAATCCTCAATTGTTTAGTGCTGATTGAGACGTACTTCATTTAAACTATCCGCTGCATTTCGATTGAAATATAGTATTACAATATCATACAGACAAGTTCAACGACGAATAAAATGTCATCTCAGTTTTTCCTAAAGACATCCCAAGATATAGAGTTGTTCCAAAGCTATCCTACTTTTGAGCAATCCAATACAAATTCAAAGGACTTCCCTGTTATTTCCTCGGTTTTATCGCCATGTGGCAGATTTTTGGCTCTATCTACGAAGGAAAACGTCAAGGTCTTCACGGGTCCATGTTTAGATACCGTTTTATTAACGATGAAGCTTACCGACGTATATGATTTGCATTTCTCTCCCGCTGGTAACTACTTGAGTACTTGGGAAAGAACCTCTGTACAAGACCCAAATCACAAGAACGTAAAAGTCTGGTATTTGAATAAACCATTCAAGAGTGACTCTACTCCAGAAGACATACTTCCTGCCTATGAGTACCAAGCCAAATCTCAAAGCGGCTGGTTTTTGCAATTTTCCAAATTAGACAACTACGCATTAAAACTTTTTAAACACGACTTGAAAATTGTCAAGTTGGGCTCAACAAATGCCGACAGTTTCGATTTCCAATCTCCATATGCTGTGTTGTCTGATAGTAACGAAACTTCTCAACACTTCACCACTTATTTGGTCTCTCCGGCAGAACATCCAACAATTTGTACTTTCACTCCAGAAAAAGGTGGTAAACCAGCCCAATTGATCATCTGGGCTCTTTCAGAAGGTAAAATTACTAAAAAAATTGCATCCAAGACTTTTTTCAAAGCCGATTCCTGCCAATTGAAATGGAACCCGTTAGGTAACGCTATCTTATGTTTGGCCATTACTGATTTTGATTCCTCAAACAAATCCTACTATGGTGAGAATACACTATATCTACTCTCTTTCCAAGGTGTCAACGGTACCTTAGGAGGTAACTCTGTGCGTGTTTCCCTGACCACTGGTCCTGTCCATGATTTCACATGGTCCCCAACTTCAAGGCAATTTGGTGTCATTGCTGGCTATATGCCAGCTACCATTTCCTTTTTCGATTTAAGAGGTAACGTCGTTCATTCCTTACCAAAACAAGCCAAAAACACGATGCTATTTTCTCCTTCCGGTCATTATATTCTTATTGCCGGGTTTGGTAACCTACAAGGTTCCGTGGAAATTCTAGATCGTCTTGACAAGTTCAAATGCGTGAGTAAATTCGATGCTACAAACACTTCTGTATGCAAATGGTCGCCCGGAGGAGAATTCATCATGACAGCCACTACATCACCAAGATTGAGAGTGGACAATGGTGTCAAAATATGGCATGTATCTGGCTCTTTAGTATTTGTTAAAGAATTTAAGGAGCTATTGAAAGTGGATTGGAGACTACCTTGTAATTATAAGACCTTGGAAAGTAGAGATGAAGCATTGATTGAAGACCATGTCATTAGTAACTGGGAAGCGTTACCTGAATCATCGACATCTTTACTAGATCCTAAAATATCTAACAGATCGGATCTACAAATACATTCTAGTGTCCAAGAATACATAAGCCAACATCCAAGCAGGGAAGCCAGTGCTAATGGGAACGGTTCAAAGGCCAAACCCGCTGGTGCTTACAAACCTCCTCACGCAAGAAGAACAGGCGGTGTCCGCACAGTTCCAGGGGTTCCTCCTGGTGCCACTAAGCAAACAATCCCAGGGCTAGTCCCAGGGATTCCTGCTAATAAAGACGCGAACACCAAGAACAGGAGAAGGAGGGCCAATAAGAAGACAGGTGACTTATCGCCTGATTCCACGCCTGCACCATCAGTGCTTGTAGCCACAGATGCCCCAACATCTAATAAGGAAACCTCCCCCGAAGAGAAAAAAATGAGGTCACTATTAAAAAAGTTAAGGGCCATTGAAACCTTAAAAGAAAGGCAAGCCGTTGGTGATAAGCTAGAGGACACGCAAATCCTTAAAATTCAAACTGAAGAAAAAGTTTTGAAAGATTTGGAAAAATTAGGTTGGAAAGATGAATAAACTATAACAAGTTGTTTTTAAACAATCTGTAAATATCAACAACGTCATATAATGCTGCCCTGAAAATTTTTGCTGTTTCATGTGATTACTATTTCCTTCACCGTTTTTCCCCCATCCTACTTGTTTATTTTACTTCTCCACATTTTTTTTTTTGTTAATCAATTAGTTATCGATAAATACATAGTTAGTGAGCATTTACCCTTATTTTTCATCTCTTGACAAAGCATGTACCATGAATAACATAGGCGTATACCGATATTTGTGACACTTCATCCGGAATATGCAGCTGCTATATCCTGTGCACTCTTTCGTCCAGCACCTGCAGCCTATGCCACCACAGTTTTACCGTCGCTGCTGTGACAGAAAAAGAAAAAAAAAAAAAGAAATGGCGCCGTGCCAAAATTTATGCCATAGATCGGCCCCCGCAACATGAACGGCACGGCGCCAATTCTAGATCTCAAACTGTGGGAACTGCCGTAGCACCACACTCGAGTATCAATATAGTGGAAAAAAACAACTGCCACAGTTGTTCCTAGCGATGTTTCTCTCGCTGTTAATGGGGGCTTTAGTAACACAGTCTTGCACTAGTACTATTTCCCTGCTTGGCAAGGAAATTTCTTGAGTCAGCCTGCTTTTTCATGTGGCAAGGAACACAAGGGTAAATGATACACACACACACACACACACACACACACACACACACACACACACACACACATATATATATACAGGATGTATTTATTCTATATACTTTCCCGATTATCCATTGGGTTACCTTTTATTTTACTTTGCACTTTTTTTCATTTAAACTTAAAAGAGCAATAAGGAAAAAACGAAAGACACAACAACATGGCCGAAGGAAGAACTTTTCTTTCTCAGTTGAATGTCTTCAACAAGGAAAACTACCAGTTTCCCTCTTCTTCCACAACCAAAAAGAAATCGAGCACCACAACGGTAGATGTTGACAACGATGCCTCCGATTTCGAAGCAGGCCAACAGTTCGCTACAGAGTTGGACCAAGGTGAAAAGCAACTAGGTGTTTTGTCATGTATCGGGCTTATCTGCAACAGAATGCTTGGTACAGGTGTTTTCGCCGTGTCCTCGACAATTTACACATTATGTGGGTCTGTGGGACTTGCTTTGATCATGTGGGCCGTCGGGGCCATTATTGCCATTTCTGGTTTATACGTCTACATGGAGTTCGGTACAGCTATACCGAAGAATGGTGGTGAAAAGAATTACTTGGAAGCCATCTTCAGAAAACCCAAATTTTTCATTACCTGTATGTACGCTGCCTACATTTTTTTCCTAGGTTGGGCTGCTGGTAACTCCATAAATACGGCTGTCATGTTTTTAACTGCGGCTGATGCGGAAATCACGAAATGGAACCAAAGAGGTATTGGTGTGGCTGTCGTTTTCTTTGCGTTTTTGATAAATTCTTTGAACGTTAAAATTGGTTTATATCTACAAAACATTTTGGGTGTTTTCAAAGTTGGTATTGTCCTTTTCATCTCCATTACCGGTTGGGTTGCCCTTGGTGGTGGGCTAAAAGACGGTTACCAATCTCACAATTTCCGTAACGCCTTTGAAGGTACCGAAACGGCCACTGCTTACGGTATTGTTAACGCCTTGTATAGTGTTATTTGGTCATTTGTTGGTTACTCGAATGTTAATTACGCACTTGGTGAAGTCAAGAACCCTGTGAGAACTTTGAAGATCGCAGGTCCTACATCTATGGTTTTTTTGGCAATCGTTTACATTTTTGTCAATATTGCCTACTTTGCTGTGGTGCCAAAAGAAAAGCTAATATCTTCCAAGTTAGTCTTAGCAGCCGATTTCTTTGATATCGTTTTTGGTGGCCAAGCCAAAAGAGCTGCTGCCGCATTGGTCGGGTTGAGCGCCTTGGGTAATGTTCTTTCTGTTATTTTTTCTCAAGGTAGAATCATTCAACAGTTGGGTCGTGAAGGTATCCTGCCATTTTCCAACTTTTTTGCCTCTTCCAAACCTTTCAACTCCCCAATGGTTGGTTTGTTTCAACATTTTGTTGTCTGTACAATCACCATTATAGCTCCGCCTCCAGGTGATGCGTATCTACTAGTTCAAAATTTGATTTCTTACCCAATGAACATTATCAATTTCGCCATCAGTGCTGGTTTACTATGGATATATTGGCAACGTAGACAAGGTAAGATTGAATGGAACCCACCAATCAAGGCCGGCGTTTTTGTCACAGGGTTTTTCGCATTATCTAATCTATATCTGATCATTGCACCATATGTTCCTCCATCAAACGGCGAGTCCGTTTATTCAAGCATGCCATACTGGATCCACTGTGTGATCGCATGGGGTATCTTCCTCTTTGGTGGTGTTTACTACGTTGTATGGGCACAATTATTACCAAAATGGGGCCACTACAAATTGGTCACGAAGGATGTGCTTGGTGAAGACGGATTTTGGAGAGTCAAGATTGCCAAAGTTCATGATACTAATGACAGCGATGATATGGATACACAAGAAGACGGTATTGTCGAAACTGATATAATCGAACATTTTAAAAGTGAAGAAGAAAAACAACTATAGACATTATTTCTCCTCATCCATCTCACCTYACTATCATGTGCCAACATTCTCATAGACTGCATTGCCTTACATAAGTGCTTACATAATACACTTCATAATAATTTCCACTATTGGTATAATCTTCTATTTGCGTATTTTCAGTTTTGATTGCGCGTGTATAAAATGGGATGTCAAAGAAACCTCAGACTCATTGAAACGAAAGCCTGTCCTAATGTAGGGAATAGAAGAGAAGCCACATGTAACTCTTAATAACTCCAATACAGCGTTCATTTGAACGGCAATCCCATTTGAGCGGATATAATGTGTAGTGAGACAATTATTCAGTTGCTTACCCTGCATCCGTCGCTGGTGATCATTTCTTCGGGAAAAGCTTTTTTTTTATCAATCAAAGGCCCAATTGAGTTACAACTGAAATTAAGCTGAGTTGGCGGAACAGTGTGATAATAGCGAAGGGAAAATCTAAGAAAAGGTTCAAGCTACAAGACAGAGATAGAAAAAATTAAATTTCGAGGATGGTGGAGCAAGATAATGGGCCTTCACAGAAATTGCTCAAGACACAATACGATGCCGTCTTCCACTTAAAGGACGAAAATGGCATAGAAATATATCCGATATTCAATGTACTGCCACCCAAGAAGGAATATCCGGACTATTACATTATAATAAAGAACCCGGTATCTTTAAACACTTTGAAAAAGCGATTACCTCACTATACGTCTCCGCAAGATTTCATTAACGATTTTGCTCAAATTCCTTGGAACGCAATGACGTACAATGCGAAGGACTCGGTAATTTATAAATATGCTACCATACTAGAGTCTTTCATCAAAGAGAAAGTCATACTCAATCTAAGAAAGTACTACCCAGATTTAAAATATCCCTCTTTAGGCCAGATTCCGGAAGTATCAGGTGAGGCAATACAACAATCCAATATGTCCCCGAATATCGCTAATATAAAGGCAAACGACAATAGACCTGAATTACATTCGGAAGTAAAGGCAGCTTTTGCCAAACTGGATAATTCTATTATTGATAAGGCACAACCAAGCCAAGCTTACAGAGAACAAAAAAGTCTACCAGCACTCCCAACACACTCTGCCTCCATTACCCCGCAACAATTGGCTTCGCCCACTCCAGTCGTTAATTATACAAACAACAACATTGCACATCCAAAGACCCATGTCAGGCGTGGTAGGCCACCAGTCATTGATCTACCCTATGTTTTGAGAATCAAGAATATTTTAAAGATGCTTAGAAGAGAAGTCGACCAAAACAATAAGACGCTTACTCTGTATTTTGAAAAATTACCAGACAGGAATGATGAGCCAACTTACTATTCTGTCATAACAGATCCTATCTGCTTGATGGATATTAAGAAAAAAGTCAAATCCAGAAAATATAAAAACTTCAATAGTTTTGAAAATGATTTCCAGCTAATGTTAACGAATTTTAAGATATACTACTCCCAAGATCAAAGCAATATAATAAGAGCTCAGCTATTGGAAAAAAACTTCAACAGGTTAGTGAGAATCGAATTATCCAAACCCGACGAAGACTATCTACCTGAAGGCGAATTAAGATATCCTTTGGATGAAATTGAAATTAATGACGAAAGGTACCAAATAGGTGATTGGGTTCTTTTATCAAACCCAAATGACATAAACAAACCTATTGTAGGTCAAATTTTCAGATTATGGTCAACTACAGATGGTAATAAATGGCTGAATGCTTGTTGGTATTTTAGGCCAGAACAAACTGTTCATCGGGTTGATAGATTATTTTATAAAAACGAAGTCATGAAAACCGGCCAATATAGAGACCACCCTATTCAGGATATAAAGGGAAAGTGCTATGTTATTCATTTCACCAGATTTCAGCGCGGGGATCCTAGTTCGAAAGTTAATGGTCCGCAATTTGTTTGCGAATTTCGGTATAATGAAAGTGATAAAGTTTTTAACAAAATCAGAACCTGGAAAGCTTGTTTACCCGAGGAGCTCCGTGACCAAGATGAAGCCACAATTCCTGTTAATGGAAGAAAATTTTTTAAATACACTTCTCCAATAGCAGATTTATTGCCACCTAACGGTACTTTGAACGATAAAATCCCAGAACCCACAGAAGGTGCACCAACGGCTCCACCTTTAGTTGGCGCGGTATATTTAGGCTCTAAATTAGAGAGGGATGACCTGGGAGAATATTCAACTTCTGATGATTGCCCGCGGTATATAATAAGACCAGATGATCCACCAGAAGAAGGCAAGATCGATTACGAGACAGGAACAATCATCACCGACACTTTAACCACAGGCGGTATGCCCAAAGTGAACAGCTCTTCTACAATGCGTTTGCCTACTTTAAAGCAAACAAAAACAATTTCCAATTCAAATTTTGGTTCTTCATCAAATATTTCACTGTTGAATCAGAATTTTAATCATTCTTCCAACTTTTTGAAATTGGAGAATATGAGTAATAATACACATAGCTTATTATCACATCCTTCCATTTCTAAATTTCAATCTCCGACGTTAATAGAACAAGTCAATCGCTCAAAAAATCATATTTCGAAGAAACACGGACATGCATCCTCAGCGGCTACTAAGAAGTCTGCATCCAAAAGTTTTACGTTAACTTCAATGATCAACAGCCTAACTGCTCATACGTCCAAATATAACTTTAATCATATTGTTATCGAAGCTCCCGGTGCATTTGTAGTTCCTATACCAATGCAAAAAAACATCAATACCATACAATCAACAGAACACGCCAGCAGAACAAGACCAAAAAACCCTCAAAGTCTCGGTACTACTGTCATTGATGATACCAATACGCCTGGTGAGCAAATAATATGGTTTAAAGGTCCCGGTGTGAAAATTTCTGAAAGAATTATTGATTCTGGAAACGATCTAGTACGAGTACCTTTGAATGGATGGTTTTGTAAAAATAAAATGAAGAACTTAGATTACGAAGAAATTGAAGAAGACATTATAGAACCATTAAATGACACTAGCGATGATATGATAGCCCATATTTTCAATCCTCCCTCAAATTTAAATTTAGACATGGATTTGAATTTGAGTCCCTCTTCGAATAACTCTACCAATTTTATAGATTTTAGTACAATGGCAAACGGTGAGGACGATGGGAAGGAAAGCGACACAGCAGAAGAAACTGAAGATGAAGATGAAGACACAGACGACGAGCATAATATGGAAGACGTCCCAACAACCTCAGCTTTTGGCTTAAATTCATCCGCTGAATATCTTGCATTTAGACTACGAGAGCTCAACAAATGATAGTTATGATTCTATCGCAGACACAAGCACATGCACATGCACACACCTAAAAACATATATAAAAATATATATATACATACATATGTAAGTATATATTGTTTTGTTGTTCATAGTATAGAAGCCAAACAATTTGTAACTTTTAAGCAGATGATATAAATGTAATTATTATTTACCATTCATTGAGGTTTTATATAAACTTCTGTTTTTTTGTAAAGTATATTAAGGAATGACAATGGAGTAAGATGTCTTATTCGATTCTCAAGCGTACAGCAGTCAAAAGCAGCGTCATTTATCTTCTTTCATAAGCGCATGCAATAAAAATGAATTCCACTTGTGTATCCGAACAAACAAAAATTTGTCGTTTGTAAGGGACACTAAATTACGACCGATTTTAGACTTATTCGCACGCAAATACGAACCAATAAACGCGTTATTATTCAAGGTTTCTAGTTTATCTTCTTTCTTTTGATTTTTCCCCATAAATTCACTTTTGTGAATGCTTTTGATGTAAGTGATCATTTTATCGAACCCGCCAATAATAAAGTTCCAGTTTTCACTTAACATTTTCATAGATTCATCGTGATTTCTGGAATCCACTGTCAAAATGAAGCAATACCTTCTCTCGTTACCCCTAGCATTCTCATCATACAGTTTGAAACCTATCACCAAGTTCAATCCTCGCAAATCATCAAAATATATGAATGGCATATTATCATAGATCATTGTCTCTTCGGAAAAAGCTCTTTTAATTATGGAATTCAGCAATTGGTACCGTATAGAAGAGTATTGGGTAGTTATGAATGGGACATCTTCAATGAAGCATCTCATCGATCTCGTTGATTCTTCAGGGAACTGTAAAAGACATGACTCACAGTAAGAGTCTGTTGGATAATCAGGTACTAATAAGTCTTCACCTAATGTTCCCTTTTCTGCAGATTGTGTTACCGATATGATCCTTGGGCCATGTTTGTCACAGAAATGAGCCAATGAAATCACCATCGAAGACATTCTATGCTTCTATCCCATGTAACATCTAAAAACTAAA
This sequence comes from Saccharomyces eubayanus, assembly GCF_001298625.1. Taxonomy (NCBI): domain Eukaryota; kingdom Fungi; phylum Ascomycota; class Saccharomycetes; order Saccharomycetales; family Saccharomycetaceae; genus Saccharomyces; species Saccharomyces eubayanus. Next base: position 585,131 of record NC_030982.1, read on the forward strand.
CACACTTACTCCCAGAGTGTCAGCTAGCCTTTTTTTGATATTGGATGTTTCAATAGTCATCGAATGAGACGCTTTCTTAGATCTTTTCTTTTTCTCTTTAATATTTTTTCTTTTTCAAGCGTGCTTTTATTTTATGGCTATGTCTTTATAAATAGCATCATCTTCTAATATGGTGAAAAGACCAGCCAATTGGCACGCTTACAAGGATAAGCTGCAATACAAGATCACTATCACGTTCAAAGCTTTGGAATGCACTAAAGGAGGAATTTACTAAAAATGAACGGAATAGGCCGCAACAAGTGTTTACCGTCACCACCATAATAGTTATACTTTCCTTATATAATCTTGCACTAACATCTATTATTAGCCTAGCTGAGCAAAAATATATACTACATTTTGACGTACCAATAATTTTCGCTAACGCATCCCACCTCGCCTAGCTATTACTGTTTATAGCTTCCTGGTTCAGGGTCTTGTCATTTTTCTTTTAGAGAATAGCTATCCGAATGAAAAAGTCGCAAACGCATCGATACAAACTAACAGCATAACCATTTCGCTAGGTACTGGCGCTACAAAAACATAGCAAGAAAGCCACTCGATAGGTCCCATGTGTGCGAAAAAGCTCAAGTATGCTGCCGGAGATGACTTTGTACGTTACGCAACGCCTAAAGAGGCCATGGAAGAAACCCGACGTGAATTTGACAAAGAGAGACAAAGGCAACAACAAATGAAAGCCGCTCCACCACCACCACCACCACCGTCTAACACTAGAATCCATTCGGCTCCAATTCCTCTCCAAAATCAGTACCTCAAAAACCGGGTTGAGAGCGGACACCAATCTTACGGCTCTCCCCAAAATTACTCTCCTAGACATACGAAAGTACCTATTGATCCTAGATATAATAACACGGTACAGAAACCGGCCAGTAGGCCTATCCCCCCACAACCGAAGCATTATAACAGTGCAGCCTCATCCTCTCTACGCATAGCCTCCCCTGCATCAGTGCATAACCCACAAGTACCGGCCTCAACTGCTCCTTTTGATAGTAAAGAAGATCTGAGAGATATGCAGGTAGCCGTTCAGCTGTTTCACAACCATGACATTAAGGGCAAAAATCGACTGACAGCAGAAGAGTTACAAAACTTATTACAAAACGATGACAATTCTCATTTTTGTATATCATCAGTGGATGCCCTAATAAATCTATTTGGTGCTTCAAGGTTTGGCACTGTGAACCAGGCGGAATTCATCTCTTTATACAAACGAGTGAAGAGTTGGAGAAAAATCTATGTGGATAACGACATCAATGGATCACTCACCATTTCTGTAAGTGAATTTCATAATTCACTTCAAGAATTGGGTTATCTGATACCTTTTGAAGTCAGTGAGAAAACATTTGATCAGTATGCTGAGTTTATAAATAGAAGCGGGACAGGCAAAGAACTAAAATTCGACAAGTTTGTGGAGGCATTAGTTTGGCTAATGAGATTAACAAAATTATTTAGGAAGTTCGATACTAATCAAGAAGGTATTGCAACCATACAATACAAAGATTTTATCGATTCTACATTGTATTTGGGCCGTTTCTTACCACACTGACGAAAACACATAGACTTGTAACTTCACTTGTTTATACACACGAGAAAGCCAAATCCAATCAACTATTTATCAAATTACCAGGTATCTTTTGTTCTTTTTCCTTTAGCTTGTCTGGATCCTCGTGTTCAGTGATACATCAAGATGACACAAAATGGACCTGTATGGCAGACATTTTTTTTATGCATTCAGTTTCTAGATGAATTATATAATACTTATTTGAAAATTTGATTTCACATTAGTCGATACACTTAGTTTTATTAGTACTGCCAGGAACGGATAAGCACCCTTTCCTGAACTTACTTCTCCCTTTGTCCTCTTCTTGTTGTTGAGAGTCGGAAAAAATCAATAACAAGGACCAGTTTAATAAAAAAGTAAATAAAGTAAACCTATTGTTATTGGATCTGCACAATGAAATCAAAGGAGGGTAGGCTGCCAACAGATTGTCCCGTTGAGTTTTCCCAAATAATCACTGGATTTTCTGAGGAGGCCAAAGTACATAAACAAAGTTCTCAAGGAAAACACGTGGATCAGTATCAAACAAAAAGCCCTAAATCAAGAAGTATTAGACAGAGATCATCATCTTTTGTAAACGGTAAGTGCAAAAGCAAAGAAACTCCATTGTCAGAAAATTATGGTGTAGACGAAATGAATTCAAATTTAGACGGCCGAAATATTGGGATTAGAAATTTGCCACACCAGCGCGAGTTGTTGAATGCCAAGAATGGAATCCACTTTACAGTGATGGTCGCAGGTCAAAGCGGGTTGGGCAAAACAACATTCATTAATTCCCTGTTCGCTACCTCCTTGATTAACGACAATATCAAAGAAAATAGGCCTATCGTTCGTTATAAAAATATTATCGAAGGTGACGGAACACACCTTAGATTTGGGGTCATTGATACTCCTGGCTTTGGGAATGATATGGACAATGCGTTCACATGGAGAACAATGGTCAACTATATTGACGAGGAAATAAGGTCCTATATTTTTCAAGAGGAACAGCCAGATAGGACAAAAATGATAGACGATAGAGTTCATTGTTGCCTGTATTTTCTGAAGCCTTCCAATAAAGGCATTGATGCATTGGATGTTTTAACAATGAAAGAATTAGCAAGAAGGGTTAATCTAATTCCAATTATTGCAAAAGCAGACTTATTGACTAAACATGAACTAAGTATTTTTAAAATGGAAATTAGAGAAATTATAAGAGTACAGAATATTTCCGTTTGTTGTTTTTTTGATAACAATATTCTAGATGCAACAAAAGATATTTTCCAGAAGTTTCCATTTAGTATAATTGCGTCTAAAGAGTATGTGTTAAATAAAAAGGGCGAGAAAGTTAAAGGGAGAGAATATAAGTGGGGGACTGTTGAAATCGAGAACGAAAAGCATTGTGATTTTAAAATTCTACAAAAGATTCTTTTCGACTGGCATCTGATCGACTTTGTAGAAAGTACTGAAGATTATTACGAAAAGTGTAGATCTGAAATGTTAAGAACAAGGTTATTAAAAGCCAGAGACTGTCTAACCACCAACACGGTTGAAATAACGGATGAACAGAGAAAGTTTTTGCAAGAGGAGATGAACTTTGAAGACATTGAAGAGAACAAATTGAAAAATTATAAATGCTATGAAATAATCAATAAAGTGATTATGGATAAAGTGGCTACAGAATGGGACCCTGAATTTATAACCAGACAGCTAGAGGCCAAGAAAAGGTTCAACGATATTTCCAACCAAGAGATTCTCAAGATTAAGGAATGGAAAAAAAGCCTATTTATGAAACAGGAAAACTTCAATCAAGAAATCGAAGAACTGAATCATAATTTGGAGAACTTACAATTGGAATGTCAAGATTTAGAATACAGGTTACTAATGGATAAGAGTTCCAACCATCATTCAACGGATAGTGCTACTTTAGTGAACGTTCACATCAAGAGATGATGACTGCCAACTTTTTCACATACGCTTTGCTCTACATAATATAATATAAATATAAACAGGATAGAAAAGAGAATATTTTAGCGAGTATAACATAAATTGAGAAACCCTAATCACAATAGTCGAGACAAAATAGACTCCGGGTAATGCGCGAAAGCGCATTTTTTGGTTCAGTGATACTTACCGTGAAAGAAAAAAAAAAGTATTTAAGTCATACGGTAGCGCGATATTTAATATTTTTGTTCCCTTGTTACAACTTTTATGTACTGTAGCAGAACAACGCAAACACGGCCAATGCGCACGGCTCAAGAGGAAATTCAAAAGAAGAGCGCAACATCAAGCGATGTTACCTTCCTTTGCATTTCTTTTTTATCTTGTATTAACAATCTGACCTCCCATTTTCCGTCTCGTTTTTTTTCATAATGATGATTTCATTACTACCTATATGTTTTTTTCTGGCATCTCTAATGTTAGGGTGCGAAGTTTAAGTACTCTCCATTCGATGAATACTATTTTGACAATATCTGATTTTACTATGATTAAAAACGACCGAGAGAAAAAGCGAAAAAAAAGAGGAACTCCTTCGTAGAACATGACGTGTAGATTCGCAGCCGCTACAATCTTGCTCTTTTTTTTTCCGCCTTGGCGTTCTCGCTCTCGCTCTTTGTCTCGTTTAGACAATAAACTGCACCAACGTGCCGCGCAACGCACACGTCACCCGGCGCAGCAAGTCACGTGAAGGTGTGGGGGGCTGCCGTTTAAAGCCGTTTGCGCCTTGGCCCGATAGAGCCACCACGCAGAGCGCGCCAGGGCCGGTTATCGGGTGTCGTTTACACTGCCCATACGCTCGTTTAGTGCGCTCCGCAGCCGCCACTGCCTCCGCCACCACCTTATGTCGTATACGGGGCACTTGCCCTCGTATACGGTAAACGACCCGTGCCAGGACAATAGCAACTAGCAGTAACCGATAACAGTCAGCAACCTCAAGGCACCTGGCACAAAACGGTCGAGAAAGAGGCCGTATCGCATCGCTTTCGCACCAAATTTTTTTTTCTCTTCTTCCCTCCTCTTGCCTTGCTCTGCCCTGGTCGTATTATTCTTTCTCTGCGCAGTTTTAAACTATACACACGCTGAATCCGCTATGCATGTAATTTTCTTATATATATGCATATGGTTATGTGTGGATACTTCTATAATATATAATACAGGAAGATCTCTTCCTTTTTTTCTTCTTCTCTTCTCTTCTCCCTTTTTTCTCTCATTTCTTTCTTTCCCTATAGTAGATCTTCTTATTACTCATTAATTTTTTCCTTTCTCAACACCACAAAAGGACTAACCCATAGTAGCACAGCAAAAAGAAATGTCTGCCGTTTTCAATAACGCTACTCTTTCAGGTCTGGTCCAAGCTGGCACCTTTTCCCAGACTTTACAAAATGTCGCGCACTACCAACCTCATTTAAATTTCATGGAAAAGTACTGGGCTGCCTGGTACACTTACATGAACAACGATGTCTTGGCCACCGGTCTAATGTTCTTCTTATTGCATGAATTCATGTACTTTTTCAGATGTTTGCCATGGTTCATAATCGACCAAATTCCATACTTTAGAAGATGGAAGTTACAACCAACCAAGATTCCAAGTGCTAAAGAACAACTATACTGTTTGAAGTCTGTTCTTCTATCTCATTTCTTGGTCGAAGCTATTCCTATCTGGACATTCCACCCAATGTGTGAAAAATTAGGTATTACCGTCGAAGTCCCATTCCCATCTATTAAAAAAATGGCTTTAGAAATCGGTCTATTCTTCGTCTTAGAAGACACATGGCATTACTGGGCTCACCGTCTGTTCCATTACGGTGTCTTCTACAAGTACATTCACAAGCAACATCACAGATATGCCGCTCCATTCGGTCTATCCGCTGAATACGCTCACCCTGCTGAAACTCTATCTCTAGGTTTCGGTACCGTCGGTATGCCAATTCTATACGTCATGTACACCGGTCACTTACATTTGTTCACTCTATGTGTATGGATCACTATGAGATTATTCCAAGCTGTTGACTCTCATTCCGGTTACGATTTCCCATGGTCTTTGAACAAGGTCATGCCATTCTGGGCCGGTGCCGAACACCACGATTTGCATCACCACTACTTCATCGGTAACTACGCCTCTTCTTTCAGATGGTGGGATTACTGTCTAGACACCGAGTCTGGTCCAGAAGCAAAGGCTTCCAGAGAAGAAAGAATGAAGAAGAGAGCTGAAACTAACGCTCAAAAGAAAACTAACTAAGACATTTCCAAAAAAAAATAAAAAATGAAATAAACTCTAAACTATTTTTTTACTTTCTTTTGTTTTCCTATCTTTTTCCTACACTACAGTTTACTAAATATACGATTTTAAATTAATCTCGATTAAATTTGAAACTATATTGCAATCTCGACATATATATATATGTATACATCCGTCTCTATCGAAACACACACATATATATTTATATATACTTATTTATGATAAATTTTCAGCAACATACTCATTTTTGACTTATTGATTAAAACAATATTATCTTTCTATTCTTATTCTTATTCTTAAAACTTAAATACATATACAAACTAAAAAACTTCTTAACCAACCCATCTTCTGGCAGATCTGAATAATCTAATCCATGGACCATATCCGCCCCATTCTTCATATTTGCCTTCTGGGTACCAAGAGTTGGCCTCCAATCTGCAAACTCTCTCAGGGTGAGGCATCATGGCAAGAACTCTACCATTTGGCGACTTGATACCAGCAATACCATTACTAGATCCGTTAGGGTTGAATGGGAACCTTTCGGTAACATTACCGTAATTGTCCACGTACCTTATGCAACATAACCCGTCTTTTTCGAATTTGTCCAACTGGTCACCGCCTTGCGAGAAGGTGGCTTTACCTTCACCGTGTGCGACAGCAATTGGTAATTTAGATCCCGCCATGCCGTTCAAGAAAACGGATTCTTCGCTAGAGTTATCCTTTTCTTGAGATATTTGCACCATACATACACGAGCTTCATATTGCTCACTGATATTTCTTTCAAAACTTGGCCAGTTTTCACATCCCGGTATGATATCTTTTAACCTACTCAAAAATTGACAACCATTACAAGCACCAAAAGCAAATGTATCTTGTCTTTCATTGAAGAATTTAGAGAATTGTGAACGGACACCTTCATGATACAAAACAGATTTAGCCCAACCTGCACCAGCACCAAGAACATCACCATATGAAAACCCACCACATGCAGCAAGACCGATAAAGTCATCCAAATGGAATCTACCTTCTAATAGATCTGTCATAGTAACATCCACTGAGTTGAATCCAGCTTGTTGGAAACACCATGCCATTTCCATTTGGCCGTTGACACCTTGCTCTCTTAAAATGGCAACCTTAGGTCTTTGACTGGATAGTTCTAATCCAATCTTCATATCATCAGCTGGGTTATAAGTCAAAGCATATTGTAAACCGGGGTCTTTATCATCCGTGATTGTGGCAAACTCTTCTTCCGCAGTCTTTGGATTGTCTCTCAATTTCTGCATCTCATATGACGTCTTGCTCCAAGTTTGTTCTAATTCAGATCTTGTGTTGGTGTAAATTACATCGCCACCCTTAGAATCAACAATCTTTATTTCTTGACTTTGGAAAGATGGCTTACCTACCACTGAAATATATTCTTTCGCAACTCCGTTATCCTTCAAGATGTTTTCAAACTTACTCAAGTTCTTACTAGAGACTTGGAAAACTGCACCCAATTCTTCATTAAATAAGTTGGTCAATTGACTTTCCAAATTTTCACCATCAATGTTGATTTCCAAACCACATCTAGAGGCAAAGGCCATTTCTAGTAAAGTGACAAGTAAACCACCATCAGATCTATCGTGATATGCCAACACTATGTTGTCATTTTCTTGGTGCAATTGAATCAAACTCTTCAAGAAGCCCTTCAAGATAACATTATCATGAACAGTGGGTGATTTGTTACCAACTTGATTGTAAACTTGTAACAAAGCAGAGGCACCCAATGATTTAGTTTCTTGTTTGACGGATAAATCAACCAATACAAGGACTGAATCTTTAGCGCTTTCCTTCAATAATGGAGTCCATGTTTTGCTAGTATTAGAAACTGGAGCAAATGCAGTGATGTTTAATGATAATGGTGCTGTGACTTCCTTGTCATCCCATTTCATTTTCATAGACATAGAATCCTTACCAACGGGAATAGCAATGCCTAATGCAGGACATAAGTCCATACCCAATGCTTGAACGGCTTCGTATAATTTTGAACCTTCACCTTGATGAGAGGCTGGTGACATCCAGTTAGCGGATAGCTTAATATGTTGTAGGGATTTCACGTCAGCTGCAAAAATATTCAATAACGATTCTGCTACAGACAATTTAGCGGACGCAGCAGCCGAGATTAAAGCATTGACTGGTTTTTCACCCATGGCCAATGCTTCACCACTAGAAATTATTGTTTCACCCAGAGATGTACCAGTGACACCAACATCGGCAACAGGTACTTGCCAAGGGCCGACAAATTGATCTCTATCAATTAGACCTGTAACAGATCTATCACCGATAGTGATTAAAAATGATTTGGAGCCTACAGTTGGTAAGTTCAAAACTCTTTCAATGGCATCCTGTAAAGATGGAATTTCGGCTAGGTTTGCTTCTGGCAAACTTAGTGGCTCGGTTATGGCTTCTCTTGACATCTTTGGAGGCTTACCAAACAAAATTGGCATTTCCAAATCAATTGGAGTTGTTTTCAAAAGAGGATCTTCAACAATTAATTTTTGTTCAGCTGTAGCATGACCAACAACAGCAAATGGAGCTCTTTCTCTTTGACATATGTCTTCAAAAATTGACAAATCTTGAGGAGAGACACCAAGAACATAACGTTCTTGAGATTCGTTACACCAAATCTCCATTGGTGACATACCAGGTTCTAATGAAAGAACCTTTCTAATGTCAAATTTGGCACCTAGATCATTATCGTGAACTAACTCAGGCAAGGCATTGGATAACCCACCAGCACCAACATCATGGATGGATTGGATAGGATTGTTGTTGCCTAGGGCTACACAAGCGTCAATCACTTGTTGACAACGGCGCTCCATTTCTGGATTTCCTCTTTGCACAGAAGCGAAATCTAAATCAGCGGATCCTTCACCGGAAGCAATAGAGGAAGCAGCACCACCACCCAGACCGATCAACATAGATTGACCACCAAGGACAATTAAACAAGAACCTGGGGTGATTGGAGTATTTTTCAAAGCAAACTGAGGTCTAACTGTTCCTAACCCACCAGCAAGCATAATTGGTTTATGAAATCCTCTGATTTCCTCCTTTCCTTGATGATTCAAAACCTTAGTGGTTAAGGTTCTGAAGTAACCGTTGATACAAGGTCTACCAAATTCGTTATTGAATGCAGCGGAACCTAATGGGGCCTCAATCATAATATCTAGTGCGGATGCAATATGGTAAGGCTTACCAATGTTCAATTCCCAAGGTTGTTCATTGCCTGGTATCAAAAGGTCACTTACGGAGAACCCACTTAACCCACACTTGGTTTTAGAACCTCTACCTGTAGCACCTTCATCTCTTATTTCACCACCGGAACCTGTGGCGGCACCAGGGAAAGGAGAAACTGCTGTTGGGTGATTATGGGTTTCCACCTTAATAAGCAATGGGACTTTTTCCTTTAAAGAGGTCCATTCCTTTGTAGTAGAATTTGGTGCAAAGAAAAATGCATCATTCTCACTGTCCAAGACTGCTGCGTTATCAGAATAAGCACTGATCGTATATTCTGGGTTTAATTTATGGGTATTTCTAATCATTTGAAACAAGGTAAATTGTTGTTTTAATCCATCAATAGTCCAATCGGCGTTGAAGATTTTGTGACGACAATGTTCAGAGTTCACTTGAGCAAACATAAACAGCTCAACATCCGTTGGGTCTCTCTTCATAGTTTCAACAAAGGCATGAATCAAATACTCCATCTCTCCACCGTCTAAAGCCAAACCTAGTTTTACATTGGCTTTAGAAAGAATGTCTTTTGGAGACTGCTTTGTGTCCGTGGGAGTTAATGGGACATGAACCAATGGTTTTGGCTCGTCATGTGTGAAAATGTCCATTGTATTTGGAGGTTCAGTCAAAAACAGTTGCTGGGTCATTCTATCGTAAACACATTTCAATGAAACGTCATTTAAATTTTCCAAAAGAGGGAAACCTGGAACGGTCTTAATCAATAAGGCTACACCTCTTTCAATACGTTCTACTCTGTCTTGCAACCCACATACATGAGCAATGTTGGTAGCCTTTGAAGACCAAGGAGAAATGGTACCTGGTCTAGGAACAACTCTAATCAAATACGTGTCTTCACCAAGAGCCGAGCTAGTCAGATTGTTAGCGACAGCATCGTTCAGTTGTCTTGCTAATGGGTCATTGGCAATGTCTAGAGCAGAATCGTAAGTCAACAAGACCTCTAGCAATTTAGTATCTTGTTCAGACAAATTTTGGGCGATGCCGTTGACATAGTGGATGTAACATGAGCGTAGTTCATTGATAACAGAAGTGCTGTTTGTATAGGAATTTATATCTTTGATCAAGTTGTCAACTCTGAACTGGGATAAGGCCTTAGGGCCTGGCAAAATGTAATCAGTCATTAAGCTTGACTTCTTTTGTTAAGGACCTGAGAAGATTGATAGCCGATAATAGACTTATGCAAATTCTTGAGGATATTGGCAAAAGAAAGTAGAAGAGATATAAACTTCGAAAGACCACACCAACAATTATACAAATATATATGATCAAGACCCTCGAAGAAAAGTGATGCGAGAAAGAGTTAAACTACAGGATATATTGCGTTATTACAGCATCGTTTGTTTAATGAGTCCTCATTCATTTTTTTTTTCAATTTTCCACCTCGGTGACAAGTTTGGAAACGGGTCAGCCGGAAAGAGTCACGAACACCCGAAGGTCATTTCTAAATATTTACAAGCTGATCTATTAAGTATCCTATTTAGGTGCCTACAATCATCTTTGGTAGGGGTATATCCAGTTAAGGACAATGTTCTGCACCAAAGAGTACAGCTGTGAGGAGATCCAGTAGAGCGAGAGAAGGAATGGAGCCTGCGAGGACATTGCTAGCATGACGACGCAGCCGAGCCTCGACACATTCAGTATGCTGGCCATTGCCTCTTGGACCCTGGACGAATTTCTTGAAACAGTCTTTATACCTTGCGATGACATGTTGGAACTAAACATTAGTCGGCCGTTATATTCCACGTTCAGCACGGCCAAAGTTCCAACCAGAATGGGCGCTAATAGGGGCATTGCTGTTAAAGGTGAGCTTAGATCGAAAGATCCGAACCCCAGTGCAGCAATCCAAGCAGGATAGAAAGTTTCTATTAGTTGGGCCTCTGTAAGCGTCCTAATACCCATGGAGAGCGTCACCCAAAGCGGAATTTGGACAATAGGCAATAGCGCGTTCTTCCACAATGAGACATTATACTTTTTGAATAGTTTCCTTTGCCTATTTCTTGTCTCTTTCACTGCTAGAAGAGTGATTTGATCTGGGGTCAAGACGCCTGGATCCTGCACTGGTAGTGGAATGAGGGTGCCATTCGCGTTAATCTTGACAGGGTTCTTGGACTTTTTGTTAGTGATAGCTGCTAATCGAAGTTTGACAATAGGCGTTATTGGTTGAACCAGTTTCCTCAGTTCTTGCTGTTTCAATATTCTTTTCCGCTGCCACACACTGAATGGCAGCGTCACCAGGGTCCTGAGTGTGATTGTACTCAAGGGAACAATCACTATCCAAGGTATCTGCGACGCCTCATGTAGAGTTAGAAATGTGTCTGCTACACTTTGAAAAAGTGAGAAATTTCTCTTCGTACTCGCGTTAAACCTACCATACCGTAGGCCAGCTGGGCTTGGTAAGGAAAATGCAACAGCATTTTGACGATTGATTAACCTCTTAAACATAATTTCATAGTTTGATGCTTAATTCTCTTTCCTTTGAGGCCTTCTTCTAGTGTTCCTTTTAGAGTTTGGCTGATTTACTGGATGTTAAGAAAATTTAATTTGCTAAAACAAAAATAAAAAGTGCAGGAACGCTAAATAAATGAAAGCATCGGTATTATATGCTAGAATATTTAAATAAAAAAAACACAACGAAATGTTCATTACTACTATACATGTTATGCCTGGAAGGGAGGCTTTATTCAACTTGACTACCATCTCTTGGTTTGTAATGAGGCAACAGCTCCACGACCTCGGCCGGAAGCCTACCATCGACCTTGATGGCGTACATGCCCGCAACATTGTGATCCACACTCAACCATTTTGCCACCCATGATTTGGTAGGCTTGCACATCCCAACGAGGCCTTCGAATGATGGCGAGGTACATTCCATCGTGGAAACACCTGCTTCTTCAAAGATACCTTGACAGTTAGGACAACCCTCTCTATTAAACTCGTTCGTGGTCTGAACTATCCCACATAGCATGCAAGCTCTTTCACTGGACATTTCTCGATGTGCCCTTTTAATCTGTCACACTGTTGTTCCCGAGAAGTCTTAAGCACACCCAAGCCCAGAATAATAATTGGTATATGCAGTTCGGGCCTTTTGTTTTCATTTTTTATTCTTCCTTTACTCAAACCTTCAACGTATAAAATGACCATAATACGCCAAGAGTGACAAAAATTGAAAATTATTAAGCATAATGCATGAATATATATTATATATAATATGACAACTGAAGTGCAATGCAATTAGTTGCTATTTCGGTTATGAAAAGCTATCAGGATCGTTTTAGATAGTAGTAGCCGTCTTTTTCCTCCATATCTTTTTTTACAAATTCTGGGAGCTCTTCGCCCTTACTACTATCATATAAGATGATACCATTTCCTAGAGCGTGCTTCTTTTCGTTCCTCTTGTAGAAAAACAAAACAACAAATGTCCATAAACCGTAAATGGCACCGAAGATTAAACTTACGGTGTAACCGGTCTTGAAACGAGGCGACTCCACAGTAGGCCATGCCAACGTGGGGATCCAGGCGTAAGTAGACTGAGAGAATGAATAAATGGCGATCCACGTAACGGCTTTCACTTGAGGATCGAATCTCAAGAAGTCGTTTATAAACGACCATAGACATGGTGACGCAGCAACACTGAAATACGTGGTGAAAAATGCATACCATTTAGCCTTGGAGGAAATATCCCATTTGATTAGCAGACCACAAGAAACGGTATTCATAATAGCGGCAAATACCATAAATATCCATTTGCATCTAAACATATCAGCACCCATAGCACAAAAGATCACGTACGCAAACCCTAGACAAGCCGGAATAACACTCAGGTTGTTCACCTGAGAAATAGAGTACTTAGTGTTAGATTTCAACCACAATGTATATGAACCACTATAGGCGGTCATATTATTCCATGAGCACATATCGAAGATAACAAGCACCCAAAATGCTGGGGTGCAGAAAACTTTCTTCCAAAGCTTTCTGCTCCAAAGTGGAACTAGCTTACTTTTGTCGACGCCGTCTTTGATTTGGTTTCTCTTATTTCTGGCTCTTGCAATTCTGATTTCTTCATCAGTCAAGAATAAAGAGTAACATTTGGATGGTATGCCGGGAATAACGAAAAAGCCAATAATAGCTGTTGGAAGCGAAATTGCAATGGCGTCGATCAAAAACATCCATCTCCAACCAGCCAGACCATGCACGCCGTTCAAACTTTTGAATATCCGGCTTTGTAAGAGACCCGAGGTCACGGACCCCAATTGCTGCCCACAAAAGAATAAGCAAACTCTTGAGTTGATTTCGTCGGGGGCATACCAACAGCCCAAAACATATTGTGATACTGGGTAGTAGGCTGCACCGAAGGCACTCAGGATAAATCTGTATGCTCTCAATTCAGCCAACGTTTTTGCCCTATAACAAGCAAATGTAAACCATGTCCAACCCAAATCCATTACCGGTAAAATTATATGAGCGGGGAATCTTGGCAACAAGTACATAAATGGTAACTGAAAAACAATGGCACCGACATTAGCAATAGTTGAAGTATAAACGTAATCATTACCCTTCATTTTTAAATCCTCCTTCATGTTGGAGACGTAAGCGTTGGTGTAGTTATTTGAATCCACCGACTTAGACCAACATAACATGAAAAAGTACAGAGCAATAACAATGTCTAATTTGTAAAGTAGTCTTCTCTCCGCCTTGGTTTGGGTGGTATGGTTAGGATACAAAAATTCGTACCACTTCCGCGATTTCTTGTACTCTTTATTAACACGATATTCGAACTCATCGAAATATTTCCACCATTTACGGCCAGCTTCATCTCTTACTTCGTATGGCAATTCGTGTCTCAAATTTTGCGGATGAGCTTCCACGGCGGTGGATTCTGCTGTAACATCAACTTTTGAAGACTTGCCAAGGTCGTGATGCAATTCCTCTTCGGCCACAATGCTGGATGTAGTGTCTTCCAAGTATAAGTCTTGATTCTCTTCGGGTAGTACTCTCAAATGAGGGAGGTAACTCTTCCATGATTTCTTAGAATCGCTCATTTTTTGCTGCTTTCCGTTAGTTTATTTACAGGTGGAATGAAGTAAAGAAGAATGTGTTGATATGTGACTTTGATCTTCGGAGAACAGCCTTTTATATAGTATCTATATATGCTCTAATAGCCGCAAGAGTCATAGAGATTGTTGGGAATGGCTTATCATTCAATTTTAGCCTTGTATTTCATGTGTCAATTTTTTTTTTGCATTTCACACATTTTTCTTTTCTTTTTCATTTGCAGTTGCGTGGAAGACTTCTTGCGGTCGTACGGCACATTCTGTGTGAATCATCCCAACATGATTCAGAATCTCAATGCCGTTTTGGGACAACATTGGGACAACATTGATGACTTTTCAGGATACCGCCGCAGTATTTTGGCTGACGCAATTGCAGCTTGGGGCGATCACTGAAGGTAAAAGAAATTGGTTGGGTATTAGCCGTTGGGTTAGATAGTCACCCGAAGAAGACGTAAAGCGTTGCAATAAGTGGATATAATCTTGTTTGAACTATTCATGCTGGATTCTATGAGCAGTAAACCACACATTCGCGGTGACGTGTTAGAAAACAACTGCAAAATTTAGTGCTAATTAAAGAAAGAATTGACTCACTTTCCGAACTGAAGACCTTGTTTAAAGGTCTTGATAAGTTCTTTGCTGAATACGTCACCTTTTCAGAGAGTATAAAATCAAAAGCACAAAGTTATTTATCAACCAAGGATATTGACGAAGAGCTAATTC
>NC_030982.1:601040-758205 GCF_001298625.1 Saccharomyces eubayanus
TTTCGTCAAAGATAACTATGCGCTTTCGTTAGTTTCCAGCCTCGTACACTTAACTACCATTATAACCATTTGGCCTCACGTTTTGGTTCTATATCTATCTCTGTGTGCTGTCTTCTTTGGAGAAACTTTCGGCAAAGTAAAGAAATCTTCCATCGCTAAAGATTGCTTTACAGCAGGTTCGAGCAAAATCAGACTTCTATAGACCTTCTTCTTTGAGTGCCATTGTCTCAGTTATACTAAAGTGTTTGTTCTTGTTCGCCGAGAATGGCTTCTTTCACACTAATGTAAAATCAAGTCAGTTTTTCTTATCGTGCAATGATCATCCCTCCAAAAATTGGGGCATAGAGGTGTTAGGTCTGTTTCAAATTTGGGTTAATAAAATGGCATGACTGGTTTGAAATAGTTCTGAGGAATTACTCCTGATCATTGTATTTGCTCTGGTGTTTCAAAATCAGGCCTGGGTTGTTTTTTACCTATACCAAACTACGTTGTGCAATTTAACTAATTAGTTAACGCTAGCGCTTAAAATAAATCTGTCTTCAAAGCTTGTTATATTCTTCCCATGCATTTTAAGCAAAAGTAATGTATATTGAACATCTGAATATGTACAGCCTTGAGTTTTGATTAATAGGGCGAAATTAAGAGCAACAAACTTTTGAAACTGGTCTCAAATCAAAATAAATAGACAAACACACACTCAGTCATTGGTAAGTCTATACAGTATCCTAGGCAATTTCAAATCCACTAGAATGGGTATTCAGATCATCACAATTAGTAGGCACCAGCTCGAGTTTCTGAAATAATTCACAAGCAGGATGATAGTAATAGCCCTCCATTGAACCTGTTTCTTGGTCCAAGCAGACGTAGTAAAACCCTTCAAATGAGGCACCGTCCAGGTGATAGATATCATTTAACGTCAGGTTATCTTGATCTTCGTTATCTAGTAGAAATCTCTCTTTCCATTTGAGATAAATATAACGTTGGTTCATAAATTCTGTGGTGTCGTAATCGTACTGACCAAAATTTCTTTGCGTCGGTGACCATTTTCCAGTACTGAAGTGACCAAACCTTTTCCAGTGAGAACAATCACTTTCTCTTTGAGCCATGTACGGATCAAACGGTTCCTCTGCGGGCCAGTGCGTCGAACATAATGGGTATTGGTCATACGTGATCACATAGCCTTCGAAAAGAGTGACCACTTTATCCAGTACTGGAGTCAGATTTCGTATGGTAAACGTACCTGTGACGTGTGGGTCCAAAGAATGCGAGGTTTTATAAAGTGGCAAATTAACAGTATCAATTTTTACCTCCACAGTATAATATGTGTATTTAGACGATTGAGAGCCACCAAATCTCAGGCCTGGTCTCAAGAAGTCCAAATGCCTGTCAACCGACTTGTAGATATATTTGCCATTCTTGCCCATTGAATGGGTCTCTTCTTCATACAGATCACTTTTGCCCTTTTTTCCTTTGGGAGACGAGATATCAATCGAGGGATTTTTAATCACAGCAGACTGGTAAACATAGGTTGAAGCGAATATGTCTTCGATATCGTCATCTTCCTTAGCTTTTTGCGCAATAAGTTTCCCTCCAGTGTTATTTAGAGATGACATGCCCTCCTTAAAATAGTAATTAAAAATGTTTACAAAATAAATACAAAAGATAGCTGATGAAGTAAAGTGAATCGTTTGTAATTTTCTCCTTTTATATATTTACAGACGTTCAAAAAAGTGTGGTGCCTGCATACTACATCATTACCTCGCACTTTCTTTTTTGCTATGCCACAGCTCATCGATTCATTTTTAAGGGTGCTCCGAGACCATTGTAAGAAGAACCAAAAGGTACCATAAACGGCAACCATTAGGAAATTAGCACAAGAAGGTCAAATACAGCTCTCTTTGATTTGCCATTAAGAGAGAAACGAATACTCATGGAATAGTCGAGAGTCGAAAGGGTCTTGTGAAAAACATCAGTCATGATGGACTAATGAGAGCGCGGTTAAGGGGAGAAGGTTTCGACGTTTCACTCTCGCAGCAGGGGCCGAACGCAAAAGGCGGCTAAATTCTAGGCAGGATGGAAAACTTAATATTTAAGATCAATAAGGAGTATTTATGTGTATATGTATATGTTATCTTGTTTGCTTTGGAAATTTAGTTTTATTGGTATCGTGCCTTTAGTTTTGCTTAGTGGTGGTTATTTTATTTGGCCAATAATTTCAATATTTTTGCTTTGGTTATTTTCATTTCCAACGGAAAATTTTTGTGATTCTTTGTCTACCTGAGGAGGAATCAAAATTGTTTGGATATTAGAATTAATGTTACTGTCTGCGTTTCTTAACGGTTTTTGTTCTCTTTGATGTTGAGGGCCCGAATTCAAGTAGGTGTAGTTACTTGTTGATATTGGTTCAATAGCTTTGATGTTTAAAGGAGGTAAAAGAATTCTATTGTGGTTTGATTCTCTCCTTGTAAAATTGGGGGAGAGTGGTAAGCACGATGTGATTGATTGTGATCTCGCATCAGCAGCAACGGATAAGGAACCTCTTGAAGTTTTACGGAAGGGCTGCTGAAGAGCGAAGCATGACCAGTTAGATATATCAGTCAACAAAGCCTTTGTTTTGTCATTTAAATGAGGAGAGTAAATCAAGTAAGGGTAGAGAATATTGTCTTTCAGAGAAGTCACAATAGCATGTAACAGGATGTGGTATGCGATAAAGGAGTCTGACCAGAAATCAAACAGGATTGAATGCGAATCTGTTACTAAGTTCTTCCGGTGAGTTATTATGTAATCATTAATGAACATTTCCACCTTTTCGAACTCTTCGTTCTCTCCAGGAGACAAGCAGTCTTGGCGTTGTATGTAAATGGTGTCGTACCAGAAATACAACAACAACTCAATATTAGGGTTCATCAGCAGTTGGGATACTTGAGATGGAGAAACGTCAGAACTTGCAATCAATTCGGATGAAAACAGCTTCAGTTGGAAACTCGCAATGTCTGTAATCAATTGGACGTTTCTTGAGTTTAAAGACGCGAGGCTGAAAGACTTTGGCTTCAGAAGCATCGAGACGATGGATAAGCTTGTAGTGATCAAAGTCTGGTCGATAAGGGAGGAGGACTGGTGCAGAAAGCAGGAGCCGGATACTTGAGGAAAGTTATCAATAAACCACATGTTCCGCCCAGCCCCGCTTTTCAAAGTCAAATTATCAACGAAATCAAACCAAATAGTTTCCCATAATAACCAATGACTTTTGGATTTGCATTCTGTGATTTTGGCACTCAGGACGGTTGCAAAATAGGGCGAGTTCACACTAATTTGGGACGCAATCGGTTGCTGTGCTATGAAGCACTCGTTTATGTATATTAGCAGATCGTGCACCTTAAATACATTAGGCAACTCGAGAGCAAAATTTTTCTTTATTATGAAATGGACGTAAGCATAATTGGCCAAAACGTTGATTTGCCTCAAAGCTAAATCAGTTGTCACAATTGGCGGCTCTTTGTCTAAAAAGTCCTTTAGCGGGGTAGACAAGGACAATTCTTGATTTGAGAACCAGTTAAAAATTTGCAAAGAATCGTTGTTGAAATTGTTTGAATCGCGCAAGATGTTGGCCCAAAGGTTGAACATGAACCATACATTTCCAGAAGCATTTAGATAATGGTAATTGGAGGATGTGGTGGTGGTGATGGAGGTGACAGCAAATAATTTCAGAATACTTTGAAGCATGGTGAAAACGTTCAAATTCTTAATCGAATTTGAAACAGGCAGATTGTTTTCCAACATTACCAAAAGAGAATAGAATAGGATCAGAGCGAAAATGACGTGCTGCTCTCTCTCTTGATTGCCGCTGCGTTCGTCGTCTAGAGGAGAGCTGGCATACAGGTTGGTACAACAAATAGACCATAATTCCTGAGAGTCCTGGTTCAACGAGGTAGCCATCCCCAGACACGCTATTATGAGACCAAAGGGCCTGCGGATCCAAAATCCCTCGATCAGTTCATTGTCCTGCAATGAGGAAAACAAGTCCGGGAAAAAATCCTGAAAGATATTATTCTCTACCAAATGCTTTACACCAATTTTAAAGAAGGTCAAAATTTCTCTTGAACTTGTAAATTCTAGAGAATATTCTTGCAAAATCTTTGCGCTAATAGAGGTTTCTAGCTGCTTTTTGGTCGGTTTGAAGGGGGATTTTTTCCTTTTCAAAGAAGAAGAAGAAGAACACTCACCGGAAAAGCCCTGCTGTTGCTGGTCTGTTCTCTCGACTTTGACTTTGTGATAGTGGATATTAATAAGCCCGCTGTTGACCTTGATCATTGAATTGACCAATGTTTCTAGTTTGATGTCCCGTGTTGAAGCCGAATCGGCAGCATCGATGCCAAGAGACACAGTTTCCTCGGCCTTGCTATCCACAACGGACGCACAATTGGATAAGAGGAAAGATCTATGAACGGTTCTGATGTGCCGCTGTAAGAGATCGCGCCTAACAAAAGAGTGTTTGCAGACCTGGCACTGGAAAGGCTTCACGCCCGCATGAGACCGTTCGTGCCTTATCTTGTGTTCGGATCTCGAAAACGGCTTCAAACAAAACGAGCATATATACTTTTTCTGACCGACAGCCATGATATGATGGTGATGATATGATAATGCGAGATTACTGTTCTAACACTTCCGAGAGCAGGCGATGAAAAAACAAAGTACAATTCTAAGATACGCCAATCCATAAAAGAGAGAAAAGGAGAATGGCAGAAACAAAAAAAACAAACTAAACAACGTTTTTAAGTAAGTATCTTGCAGATGCGGTATATATAAATATATGGAGCGAAGCGGAGAGTCTCGAAATCCAGAATGCAACGACTATGATAGGCAAGGCTCATTAAACGTCAATGACTTCACATTGTGAGCATAAGCGCGGGGAAGGGGAGCACCCTGAGGAACAACTTATTTATGGCCTGAGTACGAATTTTCTCTGTTGCCCAAAACACGCCAAACGCACGACGAGCTTTCATCACCAGAGCTGTGCCCCTGCCGCTGCCGCCGCCGCCGCCGCTGCCGCTTTTGCCGCTGCAGTGATTAGTGGCTCCTGGCCCTTTATTTGCTGTCCTGTCAGATCCCGTGCTGTGTGTCCCCTTGGCCCGAAAATGCGACCACTTTGCCGCGGACCATCGGAGGGGAGGGGTCTCTCAGCGTGGGGAGCCCGAGTCGGCTCCGCCGCCGAGAGCGGGGGTCAGTCGTCATCGCGGTACGCGGGCACGGACCCTGTCGCGTGCGACGAGGCGGGCGCGGACGCCTGCGCTTGCGCCTGCTCGTAGGACGGCACCACCAGCGTGGCCGAGCCGGCGCCGAGCGGCTGTAGCGCGGGCACGAGGTGGTCGCTGGTGCTTTCGCGATAGTTAGGCGGCGGCGGTAGCACGAGGTGCGCCGTGGCGGCAACAGTGGAGGCCAATGATGGGCCCGGAGTCAGACCCGGCGCGGGGCAGGTATCTGCGAATAGGGGTACTAGCTCGCCCGGCCGGAAGTGGATCTTGCCATCGTGCTTGTCGAACAGCACCAAGCGGCCCTTCATGGGCAGGTGCGGGGAGATGAACAGCAACACGGGCAATTGAGCCTTGATCTCCAAGTTTTTGTATTCGCCGTCTACTTGGCGCTGCAATAGGATACGCACCTGCAGTTTGTGCATGACGCGGATCAGGTTGTCGTGCACGCAGCAGTCCTGAGTGATCTGCTTCAGGTTGTCCGGGATAGTGAAGGGACAGTCCACGTCAAGTTTGTCCGTCAGCGGGCCGAAATCTGCCAGATGGGTGGTTTTCATTACGGCCAACTCGTCGTCGTAGATCTGCGCGCTGCCGTCTTTCATCGCGTAGTACTGGATTAGGGCCATTTCGATTTTGTCCAGGCGGATGTTCTTCTCGAAGGGGAAGATCTTGATCTTAACGGGGGTGGTGCTGCCGATGGGGACGGCTCTGCTCGGGATTGATGTCTCGTACTGGAGTTTGTCGCGCCATGTGTTGCCCACGCTGATTTCCTCTTGCATGGCCAGGTTGTCCATCGACAGGGTTCGAAGGATTCTGAGGTATTTGTACTTCTTGACGATGATTTTGTTCTTCGTTCTTATGCCGGTTGCGTTTGCGCTCGCGCTGCCGGTGGCATTACTGGACGTCGTGTGGGTGTTCACGTCGCTTTCCCACAACTGGCGGCCATCTATCACGGCTTCGAATGAATACAGGATACTGCCGCTTTGAAGTCCCTCGATAGTCTCGCACACCTCTGGTGGGAGCATGGCATTGAAAGGCAGCTCGTAGTTGCCCCTTTTCAGTAGAAATAAGTACGACCCTCCGGATCCGTCTTTATTGTTATTACTGCTGCTACTGCTGCTGCTATTGTTGTTGAGTCCCTCGAATGGCGTTCCTGTGACACCGTTCTCTGGCAACTCTAGCATCGTCCTGTGGGAGGAATGCGTCTTTCTTCGTATGATTTTGTTGAAAACGGGGCTCGACAATGACCTCTTGCTGAGAAACAGCGGACTATTACTGATGTCCGTGTCTTGGCCGCTCGTGTTACCACTGCTGTTGTTGCTTGGCTGATTCTCTGTTTCGTCCCCGCCGATTAGAATGTCTCCCTTTGCGGACACCAACAAATTGTCCCAGTAGCATTCGAATATCTTTCTCTTCTCCTTCACCAAACTCGCCAAACTACTGCTGTTCTTCTTGTACCGCCCGACTTGTAAGAACTCCAACTTGAACTTCCCCACCAGTCTTAGCGATATCTTCTTCACTACAAGCTCATTCTTCACCGATATCGCTAGATTGCCGGATAATGGTATAGGCGACAGCTCTAACGGCGATCCCTGGATCAACACTATGTCCTTATACGGGGAGTTTATTCGTATATCGAAATAGCTTATCTTCTCTTTTTCTTTTTGCTCTGAATGCCCACCACCATTAGATAAGGAACTAAGTGAAAACATAATTTTGCGTCCCCTTGTGTGTGTAGTAATCCTTGAGGGAAGATGTTTTGTTCTATTGTCTGGGGCTCATCATCATTATCTGCTTCATGCCTGTTTTTTTTATTATTTTTTTTTCAAGTTCATTTTTCGAAGAAAATAATTTTCCATAATTAAAAAACACCAAGCAAGGCCCCAGAAACAAAATACTACGAACACTAATCAAGCCATATGGCTTATTGGATTACTCCGACTCTTTTCTTCGTAATGCAAACAAGAGATCTTCTATTTAGTAGCGTTTCGCATCTTTTTTCCCTCGCTCTGCCGCACTTTGCACCCAAAACGATTCCAGATCTCCAATTGTACGTTACACTGGATACATTAAGCATCGTTAAATTAATCTTGCATATATATGTGCTTCCTTGAATCTTCCCGCCTCTTTTGTTGCCTATATTATATCTGTAAACTCTAAACGAAAATACACGTACTCATCGTTTTTTTACCCAAAAACGGCAATAATTATCTATATATCATAAGGGGCCCAAGGGAGTGGAACCGTCAAGATAGACTTTTTTTCTTCCTTGAATGAATGAAGAAAAAGTAAATAAATAAAACCAGATCAAGTGATTTATCAAAATTCAATTTCGATCAAGACCCTGGTTACTTTGGTAATGGTAAATATAAAGACAGGCTATAGAAATCATTTTGCTTAGGTTATGAATAGTAATGAACTGAATCTAAGGCATGAATATTTTTATGAAATTTTCGGTAAAAAGAGAAAATCGGACACTTTTGTTCCTACTCAGCCATATACTCTCAAGGTTCAGCCAGCCGTCGGTGACATTTCCATAGAGAACGATGAAGACGTAGTCGAAAATGAGACTACATTCAAAGACATCGCATTAACACATGACGCCAGTGCACAATATAATACTGCGCCAAAGGCTTTCCTTCAGCATTCGAAGACATCTCCTGCTCTACACATTTCAACAAATTTTAATTCAAGTCCCCAACCTTTCACGACAGACGTGTTGTACTCCAAAAGTAAAATAGACCAACCAATACATGCATCAAATGGCCGGAACGCTGCTGCCAAAGCCTTGTCACCTTCTCAAAAAAGATCGAATCCTATATTGCCCCCCAACACAAAAAAATATTCGTCTAACTCAATATTATCGCCATCCAAGGGCAATAGTAGTCATGCCGTGGATCCGAATCCGTATTCTACTCCTCCAACTCCCAAAAGTGCAGACCTCATAACGGCTTCCCATAATTCATTTGATAAAAAGCCCGATACTTCAAGCACTTCTTCTTTGTTTGCTTTGGATTCACTGAAAAATCAAAATAGGCGCTCATCAAACTCTTCCAATCATTCGAATCAGTATCAACGCTACGGCAACCATCATCACCGCCATCATTCAAGATCTAAATCAAGCCCCGTCTCCCTATCAGAGATTTCTCTGATCAAAGGAACACCCCTGGTTTACTCTGCACTTTTATCATTGATCGCTATAAAATTCAAACAGACTATTCAATTAAGTACTCATAAGAAAATGGGACTACTTTATAGAGATTCATTTACAGGGAAACAAGCGATTGATACATTGTGCTTGATCATAGGCACTTTAAATCGTAATTTGGGTTTACTAATCGGTAAATCGTTGGAAGCTCAAAAGTTGTTCCATGATGTCCTTTATGACCACAATATAAGGGATTCCGTATTAGAAGTTTATGAGTTTTCTTCAAGTTCGGTTTTCATAGCTCATCAGTTACATAGTTTTACGTCAGTTGCCAGTACTCTTTCTTCATCAACTTCTTCGCTTAACTTAGTTGGTACTAAAACTGAAATTAATGGTGTTTTCGTTCCACTTTCGCATTGTTATTCGCCCACATGTTCTATGGAAAAACTTTGCTACTCTATCTCCTGTCCTAATCGTTTGCAACAACAAGCAAAGCTACATTTGAAATTAGGTGGTGGCCTTAAGAGAAACATTTCGTTGGCACTCGATAAGGACGACGATGAAAGAATCTCTTGGACAAGTTCCGTGCCAAAGAGTATATGGGAGTCATTACCCAAAACACAAATAAAAAGACAAGAAGCAATATACGAGTTATTTACCACAGAAAAGAAATTTGTTAAATCCTTGGAAATCATACGAGATACATTCATGAAAAAATTATTAGAAACAAATATCATTCCATCAGAAGTAAGAGTAAATTTTGTGAAGCACGTCTTTGCACATGTCAATGAAATTTATTTTGTAAATAGAGAATTTTTAAAAGCTTTAGCACAGAGACAAGCATTGAGTTCAATTTGTCCTGGAATTGCTGATATATTTTTACAGTATCTTCCGTTTTTCGATCCGTTTCTCTCCTACATCGCATCAAGACCATACGCCAAATATCTAATTGAAACACAGAGATCAGTTAATCCAAACTTTGCTCGTTTTGATGACGACGTGTCCAATTCCTCTTTAAGGCATGGAATAGATTCGTTCTTGTCTCAAGGTGTTTCAAGGCCTGGTAGATACTCTTTGTTGGTTAGAGAGATAATTCATTCTTCAGATCCTGTAACCAATAAAGACGATTTGCAAATGCTAATGAAAGTGCAGGATTTATTGAAAGATCTAATGAAAAGAATCGATAGAGCAAGTGGTGCGGCACAAGATCGTTCTGATGTTAAATTATTGAAACAGAAAATTCTGTTCAAAAACGAGTATGTCAATCTAGGTCTAAATAATGAAAGAAGAAAGATTAAGCATGAGGGCCTATTGTCTAGGAAAGACGTAAACAAGGTGGACGCATCGTTTGCAGGAGATATCCAATTCTATCTGCTCGACAATATGTTATTGTTTTTGAAATCGAAGGCAGTAAACAAATGGCACCAGCATACTGTATTCCAAAGACCTATTCCATTGCCTCTGTTGTTCATTTGTCCCGCTGAGGATATGCCATCCATAAAAAGACACGTTACTGAAAACCCAAATTGCTCAGCAGGCATACTTTCTCCCCAATATCAAACAAGCAATGTCAAAAATGCCATCACGTTTGCCTATTATGGTACTAAACAGCAATATCAAGTAGCTCTGTATGCCCCACAGCTGGCTGGGTTACAGACATTGATAGAGAAGGTCAAACAAGAACAGAGCAGATATCTTGATGAAACTAAGCAGATCACTTTTAAGCAGTTGATAGGCCAATTTTTCCATTCTTATACAAATAATAATCACATTAATGATGTTTTACTATTTTCAGGAGGTAGATTATTATTAGTCGCAACAAATCTCGGGCTTTATGTCATGAATTATAACTCTTCGATCAACCAGCAACCAATTCATCTTCTGCATAAAATCTCGATATCGCAGATATCTGTGTTGGAAGAGTACAAAATCATTGTTTTACTAATTGATAAGAAGTTGTACGGTTGTCCTTTGAATATAATTGAAGATCCACAAAATGGTGATTTTATTTTCAAAAAGAAATCCAAGGTCTTGTCAAAATATGTCATGATGTTCAAAGATGGTATCTGTAATGGTAAGAGGGTCATTTTGGCAGCTCATAACTTTTTGCATACGATAAAGTTAATAAATGTAGGTCCCTTGATATCTGACTTTGGCAATAGTAATTTTAAGAAAAACCTGAAGGCAAGCTTACTGGAGTTTAGTGTCGATTCAGAGCCTTTGTCATTTTCATTTCTGGAGGACAAAATCTGCATCGGTTGTAAAAAAAACATAAAAACACTAAACGTGCCTGACGTTTTTGAAAAGAATTCTTTCAAAATAAGAGAACTTTTTAATCCATACAATGACAAAGTGTTATTGGGGTTTTGTAAGGAAACATTTAAAGCGGTTTCCATATTTTCAGTGAAAAACCTATATTTTATCTGTTTACCAGAACTTGGATTCTTTGTGAATAAACAAGGAAGGAGGGAAGAAGCAAAAGAAATTATCCATTGGGAGGGGGAAGCACAGCAGTTCGCATATTCTCATCCTTACGTTTTGGCAGTTAATGAAAACTTTATTGAAATTAGGGAAATAGAAAACGGCGAGCTTGTACGTTGTGTACTCGGCAATAAGGTTCGCATGTTTAGGGCACACTCTCAAAGTATTTTATATAGTTATGAAGATTCTCATGGATTTGAAATCGTTGAATCGCTAAATTTTTGAAATAAAACAAAATGTTGATGAGACTATACCTTGAACTCGTTTTCCTGAACGTGTTCTAAACAAAGTTAAAATTATCTATTTATTAAAGGCATACATAATGCACTGCAGACCTCCAAGTAGCTTCTTGTAAAAAAGAAAATGTAATTTATAATACAGTGGACAAATCTTGTCCTAGAATAGAGTAAAAAATGTAATTTATAATACAATGGACAAATATTGTCATAGAATAGAGTGAGAAAAAAAAGGAGTATGATTTAAAAGAGTGAATGATTATTGGCAGGTGTCAAAAATAGACCCAGAGTTGAAGTCGATATTTTCTAGATTATATTGAGAATTCAGAATTTTGATTTTGATTCTTTCTTCATATAATTCATTATCAAAGTGTTGACTAGCTTTGTGTAAGAAAGATAACTCCGATCTTATTGAAGAGGCGGAGTTTACTGAAATTAGTCGTAGCAAAATGTTCACTATTTCAATCCCATTACCATCATTTATGTAATTATTCCAGATTGTATCTGAAATTGGAATATGGATATCAAATATCTCTTCCATGGGAGTTAGCTGCCACTCTTCTGAATCTGAAATGTTCTCTTCAGGTAATTCGATTTTCGTAAAGTGAGAGCCATCAAAACTAATATCATTCTCATTCAAGTAGTCGTGGTATGCATTGGGCAGTTCGTGTGTAATTCTGTTAATATAGCGTAACAGGTCATCCCGAATGATCTGTGAGAACAAAAGATCTTCGGATTCTGGTAAACTCACCTTAACGTTGTTTAAAAACTCAATTTCTTGAGACCCATTCATGAAAATAGTTTCATAATCAGATATGAGCTTTTCACGGAAATTCGGACCGTCGTTTTTACAATTATTGGAAGACTGGAAATTTGTTATATTGATGAATTTTTGCAGGTATTTAAGGGCAATTTTAGTAACTTTATCGATAATTTTGTTGATGGATGTTGTGTCGAAGATTTCGATTAGTAGGTTTTTATTTTGGAATATTGATGGGTACAAAAATGCGCCAATTAAGTTGACATCATCATGTAGATAGAGTTCTTTAACCTTTGAAATTTTTGATAAGATTTTTTCAAAAGGTCTTTTTGCTTTGGCAAAAGTAGAGTTTCGTATAATTTCTGCCAAATAAGTTTCAAGGCTTATAATAAAAACCAAGGTATGTGTGAACTTTAATGGGGCAGAAGAAGCAAAATACTCAATTGCCTGCTCGAAAGTTTTTAAAGTTTCCTCCACAGTAATGATCAATCGAAAATCAGAGTCAGTGAGTGATTCATTCTTCAGATGAGAATTGATTGACTTGAAGAACGGAACCAAATTTACGAAATTTTCCAAATTATTTTGCAAAGCTGAGTAACTACTGCAGTCGAATGAAAGTATCGAAGTCAACTCATTGCAGTTAGACTGTGTGTAATCGTTACAGTATAATATGAAATCTGACTTTAGGGAGTCGTTTATGTTAATTTCTTCAATTAAAGAACTGATTTTGCCAAGCACTGTTGATGATATATCCAAGCATGAAAAGTCTGTCAAAGAGTCCAACAACGAGTTGGGCGGATGACTTTCTTTGACAAAAGAGAAGGAAGAAAGTAATGATTCCGTAGGCATATTGAAAAATGGTTGCAAAAAGCAATGAAGCAATTCTGTTACTATGCAAGCATGATACGTTACCGACTTAAGATTTCTGGTATCGAAAGTTGGGTTTTCACTATATCCGTTTTCTAACACTTTCGCATAATAGTTTTTCGGTAAAGTTAATGAAATTACTGATTCTCGTAAACCAGAAAATTTGGAGTATATAATGTTCAATTGGTCTTCCCAAGCATTGATATCTATGTCCATTCCTTTACGTACAAAAATAGATAACGGTAAAATTTTCGAAACTTTATTGGTATTATCGAACACTTGTAAAGAAAATAACGATCTTGTCTTATCTAGTTCTGTGAAGTTCAAAGAAACGAGTGAGGATAGGTTTAGACTAGTTAGTTGTGCTCGAATATCCTCCGTATACTGTAAATAAACAGGAAAATCTGAGTTTTTGGTATCGGATAATTGAATATTTACAGGCAAGGACGCATCACTTTTTGAAGCAGATCTTCTAATTAACTCATCTATTGAATTAGATAGTTCCATAACGGACTCTTTTATCAAGGTTGTTGTCAGGGGAGGGGTCTTGTGAAATTTTGATACTAAAAATTTGAATGATTCAATCTCAGAGAAATTTAGTGGCAACCCTTCGGAAGCTATAATTATGGCTATTAGTCGCGGAAAGGAAAGAAAAGTATTGTTTTGTAATTTATTAATGTCATAACACTTACGAATTGAGTTTGAATTGAATGTTAAAGAACGGTAGTTGGGCTGAAGTGAGTTTCTCGCATGAGAATTACTATCTGTAAGAATGGAATTCCTCACAGTGAAATTCATGGAATAAAAGTTCTTATTTGCGCTAATATTATGCTTCGATTTTATATGAAATCTGAAAGTCTTTGTTAAACTTGGATCATTCCTTGTTAGCACTTCCCCACAATGTTTGCATTTAACTCTCGTTAATTCCTTATCAATAGCGAGGAAGTGAGACCAGAACTTGGCTATATTTTTCTTTAGCATTTGAACGGGGATCCATATATTAGATCCATCATTTACAATTTCGTCTTCTGGATGGATTTTTTTAAGGAGACGTTTGCTGCCGTCCTTTTCTATAGTTTCTACATCTTCAATGCCACCCTCTTCGTTTTCTTCTTCTCCATGGCTAGTTGATTGCGAAGACGAATGAGTTGAATGCTCAGTTGTATCAATGATTTCGTTATCCTCTAAAGTGACTAGATCCTCGTGTAAGTCACCCAATGTAGTGTTCATATTGATAATTGATTAAGGTGGCGCATATACTAACTCGATGATCTACTACTCTTTTTAGATGAGGGCCCCTTTAAATATTTTGCATTGCTTATTGATTATAGTATTGAAAATTTTTCGCTTAAAAAGTAAGATACAAAACAATGTTTCGATGATTGTTTGATGAATAAATGAATAAAAGAGAAGAAACCAATTATATAAGCTGCACTCCTATCAATCTACGCAGTACTTTGTAATGAGCAATCCGGCTGGAGAATCGAAGAATAGTGAAGGGAAGAAGAAATATAGAGGAAATAGGTATCACAACAATAAGAATAGAGGTAAAAACAAGAATGAGGACTCTAAAAAGAATGAGGATTCTAAAAAGAATGAGGGCAAGGTAAATAACGGTAGTGTCAGCAGCGGCAGTAAAAACAAGAGAAACAACAAAAAGAGGAACAGAGAGCATTATAACTACAAAAGGAAACCTAAATCTGGTAAATCGACTGAAAATGAAGGATACAAACTTGTCGTCAGATTATTACCTCCGAATCTGACGGCAGACGACTTCTTTGCCATTATAGGAAACACCAATAGCGACAGTGATGATAAAGAAGGTATTCAGGATAAATTTAAGTATAGTGATTGGTGTTTTTTTGAAGGTCATTATTCTAGTAAAGTATTCAAGAACTCAACGTATTCAAGGTGCAATTTTCTGTTTGATGGCTTACAAGATTTGGAAAAGTTCGCAGATTTCATAAAAACTTGTAAATTCATTGATAACAAGGACAATATTACAACCCCAGACTTGAAACTTTCGCCATACGTGAAAAAGTTCACACAAACGTCGAAGAAGGACTCGGCACAAGAGGGGACCATWGAAGAAGATGAAATCTTCAAAACATTTATGAATTCTATGAAGCAGCTCAACGAAAATGATGAATACTCATTTCAGGACTTTAGTGTCTTGAAGTCCTTGGACAAAGAATTCTCAAGGAGTCTAGAGTTGGAGAACAAGATAGCAGAGAGGACTGAAAGGGTATTAACAGAACTAGTTGGTGCTGGTGACAAGGTCAAAAGTAAGAACAAGAAGAAAAAAAACAAAAATGGCAAAAAGAAATATCAAGACGAGGAATCAAGCAATAAAATTCCCAAGAAGAAGCGGAATAGAAACAAAAAGAAGCACGATGACCGTGAGAAAAGCAGTGCCACCAAGACTAAGAATAGCAACGTGGTGATAATTGAGGAGGCGGGTAAAGAAGTGTTAAAACAAAGGAAGAAGAAGATGCTTTTGCAAGAGAAGTTAAAGCAATCTAATTCTTCTCAGCCTCAATCCCCATCCACTCAAGCGCAGTCGTCGTTCAAATTCAAAGAAAATACATCGATATCACGAGTCAAAATTCTACATCGAGATGATACCGAGAAGTGAAGAAAAACTCAGAGGCATAGTCTTGATATATTATATATGATAAATATAACTGATTATGCTACTGCTACTAGGCTAAGTGGTAGCAATTTTCGTATTCAGTGATTTTTCACTACTTTATATAAATCAAGTGCAAAAGTTCAAGAACATTGAAATAGTCTTGAAACAGAGGATTGCCAAATTAGCAGGAAACGTTGATAGATTATCCAAGTTGAGGTTATGAAGCTGGTCAACTTTTTGAAAAAACTGCGTAATGAGCAAGTTACCATCGAGTTAAAGAACGGTACCACAGTTTGGGGAACACTACAATCAGTATCACCACAAATGAATGCCATCCTAACAGACGTAAAGTTAACGCTGCCACAACCTCGGCTAAATAAATTGAACAGCAATGGGATTGCAATGTCTAGTTTGTATTTGAGTGGGGGTCAACAAGCCACGACAGCTACGACGGGTGACAATATAGCAAGTCTGCAATACATCAATATTAGAGGTAATACCATAAGACAGATAATCCTGCCGGACTCATTGAACCTGGATTCGCTGCTGGTTGACCAAATGCAACTAAACACCTTAAGAAGATCGGGCCAAGTTGCCAGTGACCCTAATAAAAAGAGAAGACGTGACTTTAGTGCTCCAGTGAATAAAAGACCAAGAAGAGGTCTATGATTCGCTACCGCTGTCACTGCCACTTTCACTGTCATCTTCATAATCACTTCCACTTGAGCTACTTTCTTCTTCTGAGTCGTATATTTTACTCCACTGACACTTACCTAAAGGAATACCCCAGATGTGGTCTTGAGTGACCAACCAATCGACTAATTCATCAACGCGTATTATACAGAGTTCTTCGTTATTAGAATGAGCAAAGCAATCCACTTGTAGTGGGAAACTTTTTAGTTTGGAAAACTGCTGTGAATATTTGTATAATTGTACTTTAAATAATTTTACCAAATCATCGGCATTAGTATCATTGTTATTTTTATCATTTAAATAATAGTATTGCAACCGCGCATAAACCAGAATCAAAGCGGTAATGTACTTAGAACTAAAAGTGTTCGAGTCGTTCACGTTTAATAAGAAGGTTAATTGTTGCAAAGTGGGTCTAATTTCAACCAGTTTCATCAGGATGCACTTAAATTCTACACCACCTAGAACAGACATGTTCATATGGCCATCTTGATCCTTTAATGCGCCAAATTTGCCGATAATGACTTTCAGTAGCTCTACCATTGTATTGCCCCTCAAAGACTCGTTACTCAGATTGACTTTGTAATACATTGAATTGTGGATCTTATCTCTTGTCAGCCGAGGAATAATCAAAGATACCGACTGGTTATTCAACTGCTTCAAAGAGATGTGGGACTCCACTTGAAATTCTTTGGTGGCCATTGCTGCTACCTGTATGTTACCGTATGTTTCTGTTTTTGTTTCTGTCCCTTCCGAGTTATAGAAAACCTTGTATCGTTCAAGCTTTATATTTTACTTTTTTTTATGTTAATTTAATATTCTTAATGTTCATCCTCGATATTCACAAAATTTATTATTTACATGATTAGAGTGTAAAATATATACGGGTATACATGTAATCTACTAATTTATGGTATTTCATTTCCCTTTTAACTCTTTAGAACCAGCCTATACTTTGGGTTGTTTTCATTTTTTCTAATTTCTTTGCGTATTTCGAACCCTTCTTGGATGCAATCAGATTGTCCACATTCTTCAAAGCCTCTTCACGCTTCATCAACTTCTCATTCAATTTGAGTTCATGTTTATGACCTTTAGGTAAGAGAACACCCTTCATTAAAGTTTTCTTATCGTATTTGTCTTCGAAGAAAAGTTTCTTAGTATTATCGATAGGTGGTAAAAAGTCTTGCACTCCATAACGCAATGCCAGCTTATATACATCGCTCATTCTTCTTAATGAGTATTTAGGATCATGTAACCGTTGTGTGACTGGATGTTTATTTGGCAAGAAGGGGTTGGCATCAACGGCCTTTGTTGATGTGGATACCGAAGAATATTTGATTGAAGGCGGATATCTTTGGAAAAATGACTTTAATTTTAAAGGTAAACCATCAAAGTATTGTTTGTACGACATGGATAAATATTTGGAAACGCGAGCTGGGCTTCTTCTTTTGCGTGTAGGGCTGCAACCTACTTTTCTTTTTGCCTCACTTTGTTTCTATGTTCACTTGCTCTTTGAAATTTCTTCTTTTTTTCTGTCGAAGTGCTTTTAGTAAAGGAATATAAAGGGAATATTACAAACGTACATAAGTGGTACTACAATTTAGAAGATTGCGACGGTATTACCGTTGCATACCACCAGTCGATGGCCAAGGAGGATTCGGAACTTGAAATCATCTCCCATAATTGTAGGAGTAGTTTTTTATTATGAGTACTGATCAGATGGAAGCAAATGTTTAACCAAGTGATCAAATGATGCGGATCGTTGACAAAAAGTATTTGTACAATCAAACATTCCATCAGTACCTTCTTTTTCTCCAGTTTCCTTGTATTTAGAATCCTGATGTATGTTTCGTGCAAAGAGTCCCTCAGTAAATGCTTATCATAGCTATGTAATAGCGGAAATTGCATGGATAGACTGTTAAATATAATGAGAATCTGAGGGGCCGACAATCTTTCTGCGATATACTGGTCCATGGACATTTTCAAATAGTTAATAATGCGGGACACTTGCCATTGTGCAATCTGTGAAGAATGGGAGGGATCTATAGTTAAGGAAGTGATTGCCAATGTGTGTATAGATTCCTTGATCTCGATTTCCAAAGGGTCAGTCATGCCTCCCTCGAGGAAGCTGTTGAAATGTAGTAGAGGCTCGATGAATTCCAAAATGAAGGGTAAATGGACGCGCCATGAATAATAACTGGTAATCTTGTTCAAGAAGTTGATATAAAAAATTAGTTTATTCGGATTATTTTTGATGTTATCCCCCCTCATACGATTCAGGATTGGGGTGATTTTGGGTAGATCGTCCAATACAATAAAGTATGTTATCAAATTGTCGTAAACGTAGTGATAGCTGGGAAATCCAGCTGTACCGATTTTCTCAGTCAAAACGTGAATATTGAAAAGACTCAAGCAAATCATGGAATAAAAATCGTCTTTGTGAGCAAATGAGATTTTCATGTTCATGGCAGATATTTCTTTCAAAGTAAGGATTACTAAGATGAATAAATCCTGCAACTTGAGATCTAGTTGTTCTTGTCTGGACAACTTCAGGGCATCAGATAAATACTGACATATTTTGCCCAGCCTGTGCAGTGAACTCAGTATAGCGGGTTCATTTGACAGCGTCAACAGGGTGCTCAAGCAATTGGCCAAATGGTTGAGGTTCGTTGATAGGACAGAGTTGACGGTGAACTTTTCCATCGGCTGCTCGATGGCATGCGTGTACTCCGCCAAGAGGTCTAGTAATTTTCCAGTGACTACATCCCATGATACTCTGACTCCGCACAAAGGAAGTTTCGTGTTCGGGCGATTGAACAGCAAAACCATTGAAACGAGCAAATATTTCTGAATCAAGGGCTTGGCAGTGATAGCGGGATCATTCCAGAACTGGGCCCAAATGGGTAAGAATGTATTCTGTTTCCAGTTTTTGTAGTAAACCGCCATTTTGTTCCGAGATTCGTCGATGAAGTACCTCTCGTTCAAAGATTTGAACCTCGGGTACGTGACCAGTATGCCGCCCAGTAGCATCAACTGTGACAGGTTCCAAGCGGCCCGATGCGGTTCCATGACAGCATTCCAAACTTGGTAGAACCTGTCGATGGGGAGGGTGGGTTCAGAAACCTCTAGTTTCCATAGGAAAATGTCCTTGATGACGTGTAGTAGACGTAGCGGTGGTAACTGAACAATGAAATGTGATTGGAAAAGTGCTCGGACGAAACGGTACAAAATATCGGGTGATTTAATCCTGGGGATGTAGTACACCAAATTAGCCGAGAATTCGTCCAGCAAACGCTCGTCATACTGAATCCTCTTCGTGGA
The DNA here is from genome assembly GCF_001298625.1 of Saccharomyces eubayanus. Taxonomy (NCBI): domain Eukaryota; kingdom Fungi; phylum Ascomycota; class Saccharomycetes; order Saccharomycetales; family Saccharomycetaceae; genus Saccharomyces; species Saccharomyces eubayanus. The sequence goes on from NC_030982.1 coordinate 620,425, forward strand.
AGTGAGCGCTGTAATCAGATAGTCGACGTCACGATCAGACATGCTGGCTTGATGGCCTTTCAAAATGCTCTTCTTCTCCACCTGCATATTCTTTCTTCCTCTTCCATTTTCATTTTCTTGATTTTCATTCAAGCGGCTTTTTCCCTTAATGTCAAAGAAAAACAGTAACAATGCAGAAGGTAAGTTAAAAAAAAAGAGACTTATGTAGAGTATGTTGTTCTATGTACTGGCTTCTAGTGGCAGGGTGTCAAAGGGCTGTTATATCTTCAGATTTTTGGTCCCTTCCTCGGCCTGCTTCAACTCCTGCCTTCTTTGGACGTCCCAGTTATACAGTCTTGCACAGTTGACTTCCATCGTGGTGATGTTCTCCCTTAGAAATTCTACATCCTCGGTAGACACAGCCAAAGACTCTTCCGAGTCTGTAAGCTTCTTCTGCAACAGCTCGATGGCCTCGTCGACGGGGTACTCCAGCATCACGTCCGCGCCCAGCCACAGCCCGACTTTCAGGTCTCCACGGTCCTGAGGTATGTCGACCTGGGCTTTTGTGAAGAGCGTGTCGTTCAATTGGTAGTGCAGAAGCATAGGCTCAGCGTCCTCGTCGCCATCCTCGCTGTGGTTGCGCAGGCTCTGGCATATCTTCAGGGTATTCTGCAAGTCTGGGATCCGGGTTTGCAATTGCTTCACCGTGGCCATTTTGGACTCTTGCATGAACTTGTACTTAGAGAGCCGTTCCTGGAACTTGCCGAAGCACAGCTCAAAGTCGCTCGGATCTTTGATGATGTCCTTGACGTTCTCGATGAAAGGAGCTTGCGGTATACCCCGGGCGTTTTTCTCCGTGGAGTTGAATAGCGTGTCCATAGTGCCCTGCGTGTATATGTGTGAGCCGGTGCGATGTATGCGAGTTTCCTTGCAGCCGAAGCCTTTGTTACTCGTAGCCTTTACAATACCGTGGAACCTGTTTTTTTTCATTCTTTCTTGCTAACTTAGAAGATGGTCAAAGAAACCAAACGACCAACCTTTACTGGTTGCCCGGCCTGCAATTCAACCCGGTGCCTGCGGTTTCCGTTTTGGGACGGAAGCTTCCCAAAAGGGAAGCTGCCGTTCCTGCGGCGCGTTTCTTTTTTTTTTTTCTTATTTTTCGGTTTTTTTTCGCTCGTTTCTTTTTTACGTGTGAGACGTCGTTGCCTCCTAATATAAAGGATGAGATGAGATGAGCAGCGTCGCAGAAGAGAGCAGCATTGATTCGGGAGTTTTTAAGCTGTGTTTGTTTGCATTCACTTGTCCACACATCTATCCGCGCACACACACGCAGGCAGAATTTACAACGAGCGTTTACTTGTATCATATAGCATAGTTTACGTAGCAATGAATAGAAGCAGCAGGGCATTTCAGGTACCGAACAAGGTCATTACTAAGGAGGACATCACCCCCCTGTCCAGATCGCACGTGAAGAAGACGGACCCTCGCGAGGTCACAGATGGCGATGACGGTCTCGCCAGTGCGGTCGAGGCCACGCCTATCATTATCACCACTGCTCGTTCGATAGATACTGCCGGTTCATTATCTAAGAACTCCATGGGAGACGAAGGCGCCCAGGAGACGGGCGTTGACCAAGACAACAACGGTGATGACGGCGATGACGACGACGATCTAGAGAGCACGCTGGGCTATAGTTCCGAGCCCGATCCTCTCTTCTCACCATGCCACCAGCCTTCCTTCACCAATAACACATTTGCCTACGGCGCGGACAATGAGACTCCCCTGGAAGAGGACGAGAACAGAAAGGGTTTTCACACAGACAGCGAGAGCAGTCTTTTCCTGCCCCAGCTACAACAGTCATTCTTCTTTGGCGCCGGCAACACGGACTTCTGGAAAGAGGTCAATGGCACCGCCGAAGAGGCAATCTGCCTGCAGGACACGAGGCAAAGGAAAAGTTCTCTCGTGGCTTTGCATCCCGGCGATGCTACCCCAGGTCCCGATGATACTTTGGGCATCGAGGACTTTATCAACGATGACATCAACGGCAATGAGGCGGGCTCGTCTACATCCGCCTCCTCTGTATCCTCGTCACCTTGTCTTTTCGACAACTTGGACTACAACATCAAGCTTTTGTGTTACAGGGACAACGAGGGCAAGTTCACGTTGAAAAAGAGAAAGTTCTTGAAAACCTCTCTACGTTCGTCCTCTACCATCTCCAAGAAGTGGAAGCCTGTGTCCAAGAGAGACAAGCTGTTGAAGAGAGCCATTAGAAGAAAGAGCGGTGTTTGCGAGACGTTATCAACAGGTTTTGGTATCGGGGAATTCATGTTATAGTGACAGTAAGGTCAATAAATTGGAAATATAGATTCTTTATACATTGTTAGGGTAACTTTTTTTGTAGGATTTCGAATTGTATATATATACTACAGGATTTGATCAGTTGAAACAAGGATATTCATCGGCTAACTAAGGAAAGGCATTGCACCCCAACCCCACCCGCTTCATGTCAACCCAATCTGGTATTATCGCAGACCAAGGTTTGCTGGATTCCTTGAACGAGAATCTTTCCACGGACGGTGTTGTCATTGTCATAGCCAAGATTTCCCCTGATTCCACCTCGGTACATCAATTAGACGTAACCCATAATTTGGACCAATTGGTTCATTTGGCTTCGCAAAACAAGGAACCCCTGTACATCTTCTATAAGCCCCAGAAGGTTGCCAAATACTTTTTCGTGTCATTCATCCCCGATGGTTCTCCGGTGAGATCAAGGATGCTTTACGCCTCGACTAAGAACACGCTGGCAAGGCAGATCGGCTCGAACTCTCTATCCACGGAGCAGCCGTTGATCACGGACGTACAAGAACTGGCGGACTTGAAAGAGCTTGATGGTGATCGTACTGTTGCTCAAAATAAACCTTTGACGGAAGATGAAAAAATGCAAATTGAAATAAACAAACAGCAGACACTCTTGAGGAAATCCGTCAACAATAACTCGGTCAAACTTGTCTCCCAGGACAGCCCTTCACCTTTGTCACTGACTTTCAAGGTCGATTCCGAGAGGCCTATAGACGAAATTTTCAGTAATGACGGTAAAAACCTGATCATTTTCCAAATCGAGCCTACGAATGAAACAATCCAGATCGTGCAATCAGAGACGTGCCCCTCTGTGGATGCGTTACAAATCGACTTGCCTGGGCCCAGCTATACGATATTTAAGCATGACAGTTTGAACTTCTTTATCTATTCTTGCCCATCGGGCAGCAAAGTCAAAGATAGAATGATGTATGCTTCCAACAAGAACGGGTTCATCAACTACTTGAAAAACGACCAAAAAATCTCGTTCAGCAAAATATTGGAAATTGGTGACTTCGTCGAACTAGACAAATCGTCATTGTCCGCCAAAAGTGACGAAGATGACCTTGACCGTGGTTCCACTCCAGACCAATCGAACAACGGCAGCTTGAGATTCAACAAACCAAGGGGCCCAATGAGGAAAAGAAGAACATAGAAATCAAACAGCATTTACATATATATATATATATATATATATACATGACTGATGATATTAACTTTTATCCTTCTAAGTATAAAACGACATTACTTTTTTCTTCTGTATTTTCTGGAATAGATTGCCGCAAACCGTTCCTGTACTATGCTATTTTATGCTCATTATTTTTGTAATTTAATTACCTCTCTCAAAGCATGGAACGGATTTTTCTGGAAATCCTGATTTGTCAAAACTTGGTTAAACCTTGCGGTTTCGCTGGCCGACAGCGCCTTAGCACCTTTTTGGTTCTTGATGTTTGGTTGATTCTTTTTTATCTTTATGGATCCTGGCTCAGCAGCTTTCTTCGGGCGCATTTCCTTTGTATCTACGATTCTTATCTTGGAGTCCATATTAATATCATTGTTACCATCCACAGCCACGCCTGTTTCTTTTATAATGCTTTGCAAATCCTTTTCTTGCTCTAAAGAAGTAAGTAGATCTTGCATCCTTGGTTTTAATTCCTCTCTTAGTTTCCTTTTCCTACGTCTAACAGAGGATTTGGAAATTCCGTCAAAATTAGCGCTCACACCGACATCGGACATGGGTCTTCCTTTCAGCTGTGACAAGAATGTGTTTTGCTTATTGAGCAGTTTCTCCTTCTTGGTTTCCTTTGGTTGATGCAAAAAGGCTTTTGGATCCGATTCCAAGTCATACGGTAGATCCTCATGGACATCTTCCGCCCCGGATACTCCAATTCTTTGAGCGTTTCTTGTAGACGCTTTGCCCCTAAGGGTGTTTCTCTTCTTAGCAACCATCACCGCAATCCTATCCTCAATCTATATGGCGGCTCTCCCTTTTCATGCTTCAGCTCATCGAGTTACTCCTTCTGGTAGCTTAAATGGCTTGAAAAATTTGCGGTGCGTCACCCGTTCGGCCTCTCGCTGCCGAGAATAACATTTTATTATACTGGCCTAACCACTTCAATAATGACAGATTGCATGTTATTCACGTATTGTTTGTTGACCTTGCTTTGCAAAAACACTAGATTAGATTTCGATTGCAACCAAAACTTACACCTTAGCCCATGTCCCAATCAAACCCTGTCTTACGTGGCTTTGCCATCACAACAGCTATAGCTGCTCTAACAGCCACCGGTTATGCTGTTTACTTTGACTACCAAAGAAGAAACAGCTCACAATTCAGGAAAGTCTTGAGGCAAAGAGCCAAAGAACAGGCCAAGATGGAAGAAGAGGCCAAGAGCCATGCCAAGGAGGTCAAACTGCAAAAAGTCACGGAATTCTTATCTATAGAATTGGCTAAGGATCCTATCCCTAGTGATCCCTCTGAAAGAGAGGCCACATTCACTACCAACGTGGAAAATGGTGAAAGACTGTCCATGCAACAAGGTAAAGAACTAGAAGCCGCTTCTAAATTTTATAAAGCATTGACTGTATATCCTCAACCTGCGGATTTGTTAGGTATCTATCAAAGATCCATCCCTGAAGCCATTTACGAATACATTATCTTAATGATTGCCATCTTGCCTCCTGCTAACGTGGCTTCTTTCGTTAAAGGTGTTGTTGGAAGTAAAGCCGAATCAGATGCTGTTGCTGAAGCCAACGACATTGACGATTAAGGACGGTATTCTCTTTGGTCCAGTACTTCCCCTTGTCTATGTTTCTTCTATTCTGTATATAACTACATAAATGAAATTTATCTCCCTGTATCCCTTCCCCTCTTCTCTATATCAAACTTTTACTAAAAGCTATTAGTGAAAAATGTTTATTCTCATTAGACGTATAATTTTATCGTATTTAAGATTTTAAGTAAATATGAAATTTTTATATACGTACATATACATTTACGAATGTTGTATATGCCTATGCGGAACCTTTGTATTCTCTTAGGATAACAGGCACAGATGAAGGTGGCAAAGCACCGAATTCAGTGATGACCTTTTTGATGTATTCGGGTGGCGTCAAATCATACAATATGTTGACAATATTTAATGAAGGTAGTTCTTGCCATCCATCCAAGATGTTTTTTTCACCGTTATCTCCCTCATCATTAACATCTTTATTTTCTTCTTCAGACCCCTTCTTGCCGCCAATCTTATTACCCTTTGGTTTATTTTCCATTTCTAGTTTTTTCTTTTCAAGTTTCCTCTCCTTCACGAACTGGTTTAGTAACGCACCTTTATTACCACGTCTTTCCACTGGATTTTCATAATCTATATTAATCAAATCATTCGGATCCGCCAATTCATTAAATGTTACACTATCTAATTGCACTCTTTGTGAAAACTTTAAACTTTCACAGCACACCAATACAGGTATATTTCTTCTCTTAGCACTCATTGCCAACATTGCTGTACCCGCTCTTGAGTATAAAAATCCATTGGATAAAATAGAATGTGCTCCCAAGAATACATAATCCACGTCCATGTTGAAAACCGTGTCTAAACTTGTAATGAGAGCATACATAACGTTGACGCCTGCATTTCTTAATGTCTCTGCCATTTTTCGGCCCTCGAATAATGGTCTCGAGTCAACAACAATAATTTTAATGTTTTTCTTTAAGCCAATAGAGTTATGAAGTAGCAACTCAGTCAAGACTTTTGATGAGCCATACGTGACGATAGTAGTAGAGTCTTCAATTTGTGTCGAGGCGTTGTCTATGATTAGTTGATCAGCCAATTCAATTTTCTCCTTGGCGAATTGTCCAATCTTTTCGCAAAGATCTTTCTTAGCTGCTTTATCGGGTGTAGATGGATCGATCAACGAAATTTCTTGTTTCAACCATCTTATAGCATTACCCATAGTGACACTTAATGGTCTAGCTTTCTTCAAAAGATCGATCTGATGCGACAAATAACTTGTTAAATTACGTGACAAGGTGGTTCCCTTTGGTGTTTGGTAGTCTTTGATAACAATTTGGAAAACTTCTAGCATAGCTATGCAACGTGGGATGGATCCCACTATTTTATAGTGTGCCAAATGGGAAGTCAATAATAAAATTGATGGATGAATGAGATCTTTGTTAAGTAACAGTTCCTTAACGGATGATACCAAACTGGAACTATCAAACGACTGTTCCAATGCCGCTGGAATCACTGAAGATATACCAGGGAGGACATTAAACTCACCTGCTTCTAATGAAATGGATGCCAATGTCTTGGCAACATCAGATGCGTTTGATGAGGCAATTTCTTGTTGTACCGCAGTTGTAGTGATTGTTGCCGTTGAAGTAGAAGCAGCAGAGAGGGCTGTGGAAGAAGCGGAAATTGTCGTTGTCGCTGATGTGGGGGCCGTAGTTGCTGGTGTAGAGGCAGCATTTGAGCCCGTAGGCATCAAAGACGAAGCTGTCAATACGTTTGATCCTGATAATGCGCTGGCCACTACGGGGACCATCAACCCGGCAGCGGTGATCCTAGAAGTCCTTGGAGATGATACTGCACTTGTCACCGCCAAGATGGTGGCTCTTCTTTCTTCAGTGGTTTCTAAATGACCAAAAAGGGTACTTTTCTTCACGTTTTGCCCGCTTTGCTTTTTCTTGTTAGCATTCTTTTGCTTTTGTTCTCTCTTCTGTTGTTGTTCACGTTGCAGCTGCTTTTTCTCTTTTTTGATTTGTGCTTGTTGTTGTTGCTGCTCGATGGACATACCATTAGCCTGTTTCAGTGCCGCTCTCTTTGCAGCCTTTTCCTGCTTTTTCATTTCTTTCAATTCCTTATTAGATAGTTTCTTTTCACCGCTGGTTGCTGCTGCTACTGGAGCAGCTTGTTCGGATTTACCTGGTGGTGTAGCTACTCCTGCTTTGGCTTCAGATTCGCTCATTGCGCCTTGATTATCAATTTTCTTTTGCAAAAAAGCCCCAAATGTAGCCTAATTGGTTTCCCGATGCACTTATGTTCGATCTCCTACAGCTGATGATGTCTTGTACATTGCTCACTTTTCTTTAGTTTCGAAAAAAAACTGGAAAATGGGAAAAAAGTGAAAAGTTGCGAAAAAATGAGAAGAGGTTCCCGGGTAAACAGGAGCATGATAATATATATACAATAGAAGTAGCACATGCGGTAAAGTATGCCATATTTTTTAAGTATTTACAGGTGTGTTTAATTGTATATAAGTTCCTATGAATATTTTGCGTACTATTCTGCTTTTTCTTCGGCAATCTCTTGAGGAGCTTGCGCTTCTAGGTGTTCCAATGATTTCAAGTACGTGTCGTAAGGGTCATGAGATTCACCCAATGCGCTCTGGTATTGGCTTATAAACTTCTGTAATTCCGGATATTGAGCGTTGTGTTGATCAATATCTAAGAGTGTTCTGGCAATTAAGAATACTCCTTCGAATCTGTCTAATAATTCCTTTGTTTCGGCGCTACTTAAGGAAGTAGGGATTTCTGGTAGGCTAATTTGGACAGGTTCCAAGCCAGGTAGTTCTGGAGTAAAGCCAATTTGTCTGCCCAATGTCGCCACAAGGGTGTTTGCTAGCCCTGTATTATTTTTCCGATCTAGTACTTTTCTCCATGCAACGAGCAGTTTCTTTTGAGCGATGTCTACGTCTTTATAGTTTCTTAGCTTATTTCGGTGCAAGGAGCACATGAGATTGATATTGAAGAAATGTTCGATGTCAAACACGGATGGGTTTTGGGCTTTGAGAAACTTGTGTTCCATACCATATAAGAGTCCCACCATATGTGCATATTTACCGATTTTAAAAAAAGACGCAGTTAACATTTTCTGAACATGGATTGGTGAGATATAGGTCCAAACAGCACGTTTTCTAATTGAGGTGCCAGTCCACTCTTTAAACCAGTCCAACAATTCCGTCGAATTGGGTTCAACTGAATAAATAAAATCATTTAACGTTTGTCTCGATAACGGCTTTACGGGGGGTCTTGGCTCCAATGGTTCCTTGGTCTTGGGGTCTCTGATATCTTTAGTTAGCAAGATCTGAGCATTCTTGGGACGGTAAATAAATGGCTTTAACCTGGCATCTGTCTTGTGGTATATCAAGAATTCGTCTAACTTTCCCCTTGCAGTTCCGCTAGTAGATGAAAAACGTTTCCACACCACGCTTTTAAACATCGTCTTATTGGTTGTAGCTTGGTCACAATGCTGCTATCGTTGTATTGATGGCGTATTAAGCTTCTTATAGCTTCCCATTTCTTTCAAAGAAAGTATTGATTTTTCGAACGTGCTTCTCGGTTACCCTATAGAAGAGCCCTTTTATAGTGCAAAGTTCGCTTGAACAATTCACCTATATACTGGGATGAGTTAGGCAGTACATTGAATGCGCGAAACTTCAAAGTGTCAGGATATATAATATTGTGAGAGTTTGTATTTGTACTTATATATTTAGTTGTTGTTTATAACTAAACCAAATTATTTATCGAGCACATCGGCGTCGTACTTTTGCTTGAACCAAGAGACAGTATCTTCCTTAGTGGTTTGGTGAGAGTTACCAACGGTACCCTTACATCTCTTTCTTCTGGCGACTCTGGCACCTGGTCTGTTAATGACAACGTAGAAATCCATACCGAAAATACCAATGGATGGGTCGTACTTGATACCCAAATCGATATGTTCGTCGATACCGAAACCGAAGTTACCAGTAGCGGAGAAGTTTCTGTCTCTCAATTGGTATTCCTTGACCTTCAAACCTCTTTCCAAGATTTCTTCAGCCTTTGGACCTCTGACAGTGACGTGAACGGCGATCTTTTCGTTTCTTCTGATACCAAAAGTTCTGACGGTGTATCTAGCCTTGGATTGAACTGGAGTTTGACCAGACAATTGCTCTAGAACCTTGGAGGCTCTGGTCAATCTGTCACCAGATTCACCGACGGAGATGTTCAAGACCAATTTCTCGATCTTAAGATCACGCATAGTGTTTTGGGCTTTAGCAGACATCTTGGACGTGGTTGTAGTGTTTATTTGGCTGAAGCTGAAGGGTAAAAATGAAGGGTAATGCGCCCAAAATATGCCTTGCTTAACAGTACATGTATTCAATGAAATATATCCAACCTGCTCTTGGATATCTTGAAATTTCCACCCGCTGGGTATTTTGGTTTTCCCGGAGTATCGGGTTGGCACTTAAACGAAAAAAAGAGAAAAAATGAAAACCAAATGAGATGGGTGTATGGGGTCTGTAAGGTACGGATGTTGGTCCGTCACGCGAAAGAGAAACAAGCCATTACATGTATTTGACTAACAACGAGCCGCTGTAGAGAGGACTACTTATCATGATAGCAGTGCATGTGAAAAGTAAGTATTAAAACCACGCACGGTAGAAGTAGAAAAGTATCTTCCTAATAAAGTGAGAAAAGAACTAGTCGTATTATTTAGGAATGGCAAGAACTCACATAGAGGGGAAAAAGTAAAGTTAATTAAAGTAGAGTAAAGTGGAGTTATAATTGAGAGGAAAACGTAGAAAAGTTGTTCTAGGTGCAGGGAATGATACACTCTTGCAAAAATAGTTCAAAATTTAAACTGTTCTCTGTCACGATTAAAAGATAGAAGAGTACATAATTTGGGGAGATATTATTAATAGACTAAGAGTAAGAAGGGAAGGCAAATTCAGTAAAATAAAGAAAAATACAAAAAAGAAAGGTCAGAAAATAAAAAGTAAAACGGTTGTTTTTTTGAGGAGGGAAAAGATGCTTTTCCGTTCATCCGTTAGTTAAACGATATTAATTAAAATGGTTGTTCGTTCTTTTCTTGATAGTTTTTTTTTAGTTTTGTTCTGTTTGTTTGTTGTTTGTTTGTTTGTTTAAGCAGTGGTGTGCTCGGGAAGAGATTCGTGTTGATGATCGGCATGTTCGTGTTCTTCAACTACGTCGTCGTCTTCTTGTTCAGGCTCTTCGATCTGTCCGTCTTCTTGTTCGTCTTCGGACCATCTGCCTTGGCCATCTTCCTCTTCTTCATCTTCCTCAGGTTCGAAGTCTTCATAATCCTGCTTGAAACTTAGAGTGGGCTTGACTTGGGCGGAATCTAGAGTCCATTCGTTTAATGCACTTTCAGCATCGATGATAATTTGCTTTGATGCTTCGTAGCCGTCGTAGGCAGGTCTGGTTTCACCTGGAGTGACTGGAGAATCGTCCAATAGTTCCAATAAAGCTTTACCGTAACCAGCGATCAAAGCGATTTTTTCGGAGTGTTCGATGATGGAATCAAACTGGTAGTTGAAAGCGGCTCTCAACTTGGATCTTGTGATGTTAGATAATTGGGCTTCAGCGACCAAGGATTCGGCTTCGGCACGGACCAATTCTTGTTCCAAAACTTCAATCTTAGGGGATTGAGGATCCTTGTACTTCAAATAGGCGATTTTGTCGGTGATCTTATCCTTACGGTCTCTAGATGGTTGTACAGAGCCTTCGATATCTCTGACAGACTTCAAGGTTAGTCTGTATTGGTCGTAACGGTCGATGAATTGGTCGTCCAATTCACTGACTTCGTAGATCAGAACACCCAACTTGTCGGTGATGTCGGAAACGTCATCGTCGTTTTCCAACCCCCAGATGGACAATTGCTTAGCGGCGTCACGTCTTTCATTGGCAGTCAGCTCCATGGATCTCAAAACGTTCTTTTCAATCTTGACCAATTGGGATAGCTTCCTGGATAATTCCGGGCCAAAGGCCCCGGCAGCGCTTCTCCTGAAGCTGTAGGCTAGACCACCCTTCCCGAAGAATCTACCCTTGGTGGTAGATGGTGGTGGAGGTGGGTTTTGCAATTGAGAGGCCGTAGGGGCTCTGGAGTTTCTTAACGAGTAAGTTCTGTGCATGTTATATAGATATTTCTGTTATCTTCTTCACCGTTTACAATACTGCGGATCGGCGGAGGCGTAGAGATAAGGGTGTAAAAAGATTTGATTGTTTTAACTTCTTTTCTAAGTTGAATTGACCAATGCATTGAGCCCAAATAACGGAGAACAGAGAAGAATCCAGAATGAGCGCTTGTTATTTATAAAAGACACGGAAGGGGGAATCCGTCTTTCGTCCGCCGGAGCCAACGAGATGAGCCAAACCCGAAAACAGGGGACGCCGCCCTTCTTCCGTCCCGTGCGTGAGGGGGGGCGCGGCCATTCGGTTTTTCTTCTACGAAGAGTGGGCCAAAACGAAAAAAAAAAGGCGGCTGCAGAAATTGTGGGCCAAGCGCAGGGCCAAAGACAAAAAAATAATTGACGTGGCTGAACAACGGCCGCCCCCACCCCCTTCCTTAAAGGGGAAAGAAGCACAAGGGCTTTTCCCAATTCGTAAATGCGCAGTGCCAGGAAGGATACGCAGTACGTAATATGCAATTCGTGTTGATAAGGCTAGATTTAGTTGTGACCGATGTATTTGTTCATGTATGTGTTTATGTATGTATTTAGTTTTCGTGGTCAATTCATTCAGGGCCATATATTGTTCCGCGAGTGTTTACTGCTTGGCGTTGGTGGCCGCGGTCAGTTCCGCTTGCTTGATCAGACTCTCTGGAGCGTCAAACACGGGAAGCTTTAGTTCGATCAGTCTGATCACGGAGTTCTTCTGGAACTCCGGATCTCTGGTCAGCTTGTCCCAGTCGCCTGTAGTGGCGACCTTGTGGTTTTCGTATTTCTTGGCGCCGAACGTGGGCAACAGGGCGAGGTGGTCCCAGGTCTGAATTTCGTTGTACTCCGCGTGAGGCCCGTGAATCAACTTCTCAATGGTGTACCCGTCGTTGTTTAGGACGAAAAGGTACGGCTTCAACCCCCATCTGACCATGGTGGATATTTCTTGCACAGTCAATTGCAGCGACCCGTCACCGATGAACAGGATGACTCTCCTGCTGGGGTCGAGCTCCTCCGCGGCGAACGCAGCGCCCAGGGTCGCGCCTGTAGTGAACCCGATGGAGCCCCATAAAACTTGCGAAATGCCGTAGGCGTCCTTCGGGAAGCTTGTCTGGTTTATACCGAACGCGGACGTGCCTGTCTCGGATATAATAACGTCGCCCTCTTGCAGGAACTTGGACAGCTCGTTCCATAGCCATTCCTGCTTCAAGGGAGTGCTGGTAGCCACTTCCTTGTTGGGGGGAGTCTTTGTTGGCACGGGGACAGCCTTGTAGCCTTTGATCACCCCGGGTATGACGCTTAGCAACTTTTGCAGGGCAAACTTCATCTGAACGCCCGGGAAAGTTGCGTTCTTTACCTTGATGTAGTCGGAATGGAACTCGACCACATTCTTTGTCTTGTAGGAATAGGAAAAAGAACCTGTGTTGAAATCGGACAGCAAGGCACCAACGGAAAGGATCAGATCGGCCGACTCGACGGCCTGCTTCACGTCTGGCTTGGACAGCGTGCCCACATAAACACCTCCGTATCTGGGGTGTTGTTCGTCGATTGAACCTTTACCCAAAGGCGTCACAAAGGCTGGGAATTGAGTCAAGTCAATCAATTTTTGGGTCTCCTTCTTAACATGGTGTCTAGAGGCACAGGCATCAGACAAAATAATAGGGTTCTTGGAATTCTGGATCAGTTCCAGCACAGTGTCGATGACTTCCTTTTCGGCTTCCGGGTCGTTGAGCTTTAACGACAGGTCAATCGGCTTGTTGAGAAGAGAAGCGGGAACCTTCAAGTCCACCAAATTGGCTGGTAGTCCCAAATAGCTGGGTCTTTGCGTGACAAACGTAGTTCTGATCAGCCGGTCGATCTCTGAGGGAGCCGTAGCAATGTCGGTAATCATCGATGTGGTCTCCGAGATGTTGGTCGACATTCTGTGGAAAACAGTGAAGTCACCATTACCCAAGGTATGGTGCAGTAGCAATTGCTTGGCTTGTGCTGAGACAGAGGGCACACCGACAACATGCAGCACACCAACATGTTCAGCATACGAACCTGCAATACCGTTCAAGGCGGATAACTCACCAACACCAAAAGTCGTAATCAGCACGGACAGCCCCTTAATACGGGCGTACCCGTCGGCGGCATAGGCTGCATTCAGCTCATTGGCATTACCAGCCCATCTTAGTCCGTCGACCTCGTATATCTTGTCCAACAGAGACAAGTTAAAGTCGCCTGGTAGCCCGAAAATGGTATTAACATTGACTTGCTTCAATCTTTCGAAAAGGTATCTACCTAAAGTAATCTCTGACATTTTTTAGATTTTCTGTTTTGTTATGTGGGTATTTTACTGTACAAAGTATATAGAAAATACTACAGAGAATAGCCGAGACTAGTGATTTGGAAAGAGGACCTTATATACGTTTGTCAACTAAGGCCTCGTAAAGTTATCCCGTCCCCTTATCCTGTAACCGAGTAAATTGAGGTGCATACACAGTTAATTCATAAAAAGAAATCAAGCACAACCTTATCACCATTGCGGTTTTCTCTACGTTTCCTACTATGTTAACTATGCATTTTCGTTTTCTATTTGATGTCATTTGATAAGATGCGCGCTTTTCTGTCACCCGTTCCGCCCAAAACGTATCTTTTTCCTTTACTTAAGGGCACGCGATGACAAAAATGCATCATTTTGAGTGCGGGACACGGGCCTTGCTTATGTTAATGAAATCACATATGCTGCGTACCCTTTGAAGCCACATTAAAAAAAGAAAAAACAAGCTGTGTGTGCGTGTGTGTGTGAATCAAACTCCGATTCCACTTTTTTTCATTTACTGGATGCCTCAGTGAGTGATTCTATATAAGTGCGCGAGATTTGAATGTACCTGTGCAACGAAAAACTGATGTCACTTTACACACTGTGGCTGGGCTATTATTTGATCCGGTTTAAGCAGGCTCGGTGTCTCCTTGCTGTGAGGACTGTTCCCCTAATTACAAGGTGCCCGAAAATGGTGCTGGCAAAGTTACAGGTTTTACGGTTCACAGTAAATGGTTTTTTTTCCCTTTTGGATGTCACCCGTCGATCTCCTTTAGTGAGTTATTCGTTATGTGCGGCACGGCACCTCTTGCTCAATATACTAATGATGTGATGCGATTCTCTTAACTACTACAAGAAAACAAGATCCTAAGGTAAAAGGTGGTTTCGTTTTGCGCGTGCACTCTTTATCTGATAGGTTCTATTAACGCTTGCCTGGATTTCTGGTATGGTACGTGCTCTTGCCAAAAGTGCCAATGTCTTAAGTATATTTTTTCTTGATCATCTACTGTAAGTTTAGCCCGTGTTCCCAACTTTGGGGGAAAAAATATGAAGATCCCAAAGTAAACGCCTACCATCAAAATATAAATAATATAGGAAAAGGAAAAAAGCTACACTTGAGATTATTGCTTCGTCCACGGCAGACATAAGGAATGCTCTCCCCACATGGAATGCTACCCTTTGTTTATTGAATTTCAAAATCAACACGCAAGAAAATATAAAGAGTTATTCACAAAGGGCCTCAACAAGCGTAGAATAAAAAAAAAAACAACAACAAATAGTGTATGGCACCATTGCTACTGCGAGGAGTTTTTGACGTTTTCCTTGGACGACCCAATGTTCTAAGTAAATCGGAGCCCGAACCACTTAGCTGCTAGCACCACGCCAAGAATTCTAGTGACGGCAACGGCTCCAGTACAGACTGCAAGATGATGAGGAAGCGATGACGAGGGACAAAAGTCAGGCCCGTCCGCTATTTCCGTGTTACGTCGAGCTGCTCCTGCGCTAATCTGTAGAGACCCTCGGCTAAGGCCACCACTCAACAGGCCGCCTATTTTTTCAAGGGGACTCGCCGGAAAGGGGCCAACTGAAGGGTTGCGTATTGTTCTCTCCACTTCGGACATACGACATCGCCAATCCAGGATGGTTATTGTTCTTACTAACGGTTGAAAGAAAAAAAGCATAGTCAATCTCACCCTCTGGACGGGGGTTGGTCTCGCCGATATAGCCCCCAACTTCTTCAATAAGAGGGATGTGTAAGATTTGGTCGTCGTCTGGACACATAATTTAGTCATGTTCTCTTATTGCCACACGTACAAGAAGGCACGTTATCTCACGTATAAGAAGGCCCATTAGTCTACTGTCTACCATCTACCATGTCTCTTTCCCGTCACTCTTGCTCTTGTTCGGTTTTTTTTAAATGGTTCTTGTTTTATAATCACCAAAATCAAGAATAAACATGTTTGGTAAAAAGGAAGAAAAGCCTGAGAAAGTTTACACTTTGCAAAATGGGTTCCCATACTCTCATCACCCATACGCCTCCCAATACTCAAGACCCGACGGCCCTATCTTGCTGCAAGACTTCCATCTATTGGAGAATATCGCTAGCTTTGACAGAGAAAGAGTACCAGAGCGTGTAGTCCACGCCAAAGGTGGTGGTTGTAGATTAGAATTCGAATTGACGGATTCTTTGAGCGACATTACATACGCTGCTCCTTACCAAGAAGTGGGCTACAAATGCCCCGGCCTTGTCCGTTTCTCCACTGTTGGTGGTGAAAGTGGTACCCCGGACACTGCAAGAGACCCAAGAGGTGTTTCTTTCAAATTCTACACTAAATGGGGCAACCACGACTGGGTCTTTAATAACACACCCGTATTCTTTTTAAGGGATGCCATCAAGTTCCCTGCATTCATTCACACCCAAAAGAGAGACCCCCAAAGTCACCTGAATCAATTCGAGGACACTACCCTTTACTGGGATTATTTGACTATGAACCCGGAGTCGATTCACCAAATCACATATATGTTTGGTGAGAGAGGTACTCCTGCCTCTTGGTCTGACATGAACGCTTACTCCGGCCACTCATATATCATGGTCAACAAAGAGGGGAAGGACACTTATGTACAGTTTCACGTCCTGTCGGATACTGGTTTCGAAACATTGACCGGCGACAAAGCTGCTGAACTATCTGGTTCTCATCCAGACTATAACCAGGCTAAGTTGTTCACACAAATGCAAAACGGTGAAAAGCCAAAATTCACCTGTTATGTACAAACAATGACTCCTGAACAAGCCGCCAAGTTCAAATACTCGGTTAATGACTTGACCAAGATCTGGCCGCACAAAGAATTCCCATTGAGAAAATTCGGTACCATCACGTTGACTGAAAACGTTGACAACTACTTTCAAGAAATCGAGCAAGTAGCATTCAGTCCAACCAACACTTGTATTCCAGGTATTAAACCTTCCAATGATTCAGTTCTACAGGCTAGACTCTTCTCTTACCCAGACACGCAACGACACAGACTAGGGGCCAACTATCAGCAACTGCCTGTCAACAGACCAAGAAATCTTGGATGTCCATACTCTAAGGAGGACTCCCAATACTCTGCCGAACAGTGTCCATTCAAGGCTGCTAACTTTCAAAGAGACGGCCCAATGAGTTACTATAACTTTGGTCCTGAACCAAACTATCTCTCCAGTTTACCAAACCAAACTCTCAAATTCAAAAATGAACAAAACGATGAAGTGTCTGACGAATTCAAAGGAATAGTTCTAGATGAAGTTACCAAGGCTTCTTTGAAAAAACAAGAAGAAGACCAAATCAGAAATGAACATATCGTCGATGCTAAGATCAATCAATATTATTACGTCTACGGTATGAGTCCCCTTGACTTCGAACAACCTAGAGCTTTATTTGAAAAAGTTTACGACCCTGAACAAAAGAAGCTATTCGTTCATAACGTTGTTTGCCATGCTTGTAAGATTAAAGATCCTAATGTGAAAAAGAGAGTTACCCAATACTTTGGTTTGTTGAACGAGGACTTGGGTAAAGTCATCGCTGAGGGCCTGGAGGTTGAATGGGAACCTGTCGACCTTCAAGGTTACGCCAAGACTTGGAGCATTGCAAGTGCAAACTAAGGCACACCGAACCTTATATTTATTTAAGTTTTTCCCATCCATTATTGGATATTGCTAACGGTTGTAAATATACCGGCACTATTATTTATTACATATATACCAAAAATTCTTTAAAAGCCACCCAATAAGCCGATTGAGTGATACCTTTTGACACATTTTTTTAACGGTTCGGTACCCAGATCGACACAGTTCAACGTTTGTCGCATTGTACGGACGCTGCTGGAAAAAATGTAGTTAAGTTTGTTCGATTGTGTATTCGTAACGTTGAACTCGTAAGTTTTCCAATACATATAGCAACTAACAACTATCTTTGACAGCAGGATTCTTTCTACTTCACTAAAGGGAAAAACATTTTTTTCTTAAAACCAAAAGCTTTTCAAACTTACTTAGGAAGGCAGCGGTATATTCTTTTTTGTAGTATCATAACCAAGCTGAACTATTTATTTCTATTTCTTCAAGTTCCAGTATTATTTATCCAGATAATCTGTATTAGCACACGACTCCGCAACATTATACCTTCGGCGACCGTTTTTCGTTTCACTTATATTCATTACACAAAACAATTCATGCACATCTTTCATGGAGAAACAATCTAAGAACCATAAGAAAGCACTATCACCATCGCTGCCACCCATGGACGCTGAATCGGGTGAACAACCAACAGAATTTGCCAAAAAGCATAGGTTCAAAGATACGCTTGCGTTATTTTTGGTATTTTTGAGTTTCAACCATTTCACTTCCCTATGTTTATTGGTGTCTTTCATCGTCGCCACCAAGTGCAAAGATTTTTTGGCAAATTGCTTCATTGTACTTTTCCTATCTAAGAAACCTTCGCGCCATATTAGTGAAGTGGCACGTATAGATATTACTACCTCCAAAGGGACTAATAGCAACTCGAGTAAAAAATCTAACCCGCGGTTTTTTAACTGTTCTAAGAATAGCTTCATGATTCCCATTCCTATATTAATATGTGAAATTATATTTGCAGCATTATTAAAGCTATACGGTGGAAGTTATTTTGTCAAGCCAATTAAAAATTTGGCGATTTCCATAATTGCTTCATTTTTGATCAATGATCCGAGCGATTGCTTAAGCTACGCCACTTCATGCTCAGTATTGTATGCAGTGTCGACAAATATTTTTCAAAGGGTATCCCATCTTTTTAACACTGTACAGTTGCTTGATTCGTATTTCCGAGGAACTGGCCAACAAATTGAATTATTTGCAGTTTTCCATAGATATTCACACTTTTTGACGAAGCTTTTCTCTCTTTTTTTGCCAATGTCTTCTAAGATGTTCGGTAGACATGCGGAAAGTATGATTTACTATTTGTCTTTCCATATAATCTTCTTTTCATTTGCTGCAAGTCTGCTTTCTCCACAGAGGCCAATAGCTGAAAATAAATCACCCAAAAAAGGTGTAAATTCTAACAAAACAGAAGTGAATCGTATACAAGGGTTACAAAGGATGAGAATTTCGTCTTCATCTTCCGCATCTGGCTTGGTTACAAACAGTACTGATTCAAACATTTTAGAGGACCAAACTCCGATGATACCAAATGATCCAGGGGGCCTTAATAACGACAACCAACCTGCCCATTCACTTCAACAAAATAACTCGCCCCTACCTCCATCATCACATAGTAATTTATTGAGCCCTGCAAATTCCGATCACAATGAGGCTGTTTCTAACTTTCCTTATTTCACACCTATGGTAAAAGAGTATAAGTCGTTTCAACCCTCAGTGATTTCTGCCGAAAGAAGCAATTCTCAAGCCGTTGCTACAACCACAACAACAACTTCTCCTACAACATTCAATTTTTCTGGTGAAAGAAATAGCTTGCCAAATGAAATTCCCTTATCCAACGCTTCCAATACAACTTCCAAGAAAAAATCCGACCCTTCTTTTCCACCAAATGACAAGTACACTAACCAACTATTTGAACTGAACGTCGATTTTGGGAATGTCTTTTCATCGAGCAATTTATCGTCTGACATATCTGTTACGACAAATTTGGAGAATTTCATCCGTCATTTATTTAGAAGGAAAAACCAGCACATAATTGCACCTCTCTGGTCCATGGTAGTTACCTTAAAAACAACAAACTTTGAAAAGAAATATTTGCAAGAGACATCAGGAAATCCTCTAACACCGACAAACTCCAATTCTTCTTACATCGACAGTCAAGAAAAACACAATAAGGATTCGGATACGATCAAGACACACTCAATCCCATCAAAAATTAGTTTTACACATGCGGGCAAGTTTAAGAAAAGTGTGTTTAACAATTTTGAGCCTTCAAACACAATGGCATTAATTGCTAAAACAACGTCTGATGATTACAATCAATTGAATTTGGTTTCCACCAACGAGAATATTTTCAATAGAAACGATAATGATTATAAAGTTTGCATTATCGACATCAGCACAAATTCCATCACTTTCCATATTGAGAATTTGCATGATGGTGAACTCATTGTTTTAGTAAACGGTGTAATTTGGTCAGAAGTCTCGTGCGCTCTAATTTTAGAACATGTGGGAGAAGAATACGTTGTTGTGAATGGGCTAGTTCCTTCTTGTTCTTACGACATCCAGTTCATCAATAGATTGAATCACCAAGATGATTATTTGGTTTCTGATTTGATTGTCCGAACACGTGGGAATAGCAATACAGTTGCTGGAAAATTTGAAAATCTTGATTTTAGCTTCCCTTCATATTACCACAGAAAATTCTTATCTCCACTGCTAACTCTAAAGCATTCTGTATTAACCACGAACGCAAATTTATCCGATGAAAGAGCAAAGTTGAAAAAGACGAAAAAGGAAATAAGTAAAAAATTAAGTCTTTTAAGACAAGAAATTGATTATTTCAAAAACAGAATATCACAGAACGCAACAAATGATGAAAAGAGTACTTACAAAGTTGAAAATCTAAAAGTTGCTTTACAACAGAGCGAAACTGCGGTGAATAAATTAGAGAAGCAACTTAAGACTCTTACCGAGAAGGAGCTTGACTTGGAAGAGGAATACCTGAAAAAGAAAGATTTACATTTGAAAAATCAATTAGAATACAGCAAATTGGAAGAAAGCCTATCAAATGAGCTGAAAAATTCTGAAAAGAAGTCAAATAAGCTAAACCAAGATTTTGGTCAATTGACGTCTAAACTAGATAAATTAAACGCTAGAAACGAGAAGTTGAAAAAGGAAGTTGACGAAAACGAGGAATACATAGAGAAGTTCAGTACTCTGTTCATGAGTAAAAGGGAAAAAGACAGACTCAGAAGAAAAGAATACAGAATACGTGAAGCTAATAAATTCGAGTTAACTATAAAAGGGTTAGAACAGGATATTAATCGTTTAGAACACGAGAACGAGAATATTCATAGTCTAATAGGCAATAGTTACTGATACTTTAGTATGTAAGAGCAATGTATATCGAGATGATTTTATATAATTAGCAACGAGCTCTACGATATATTCGCAATATACCTATGTCTAATTACACGCTGAATTTTTGTAGCCGCTTTTAATCTTATATTGTTGGTTATATTTCTCTTCATGAATGTCTCAGCTCTCGCATTGCGAAAGCTTCATTCAAAGCGGAAGACAGTATAGGGCAGGAGCATTCTTTTATATATGTTTGAAGCATTCCCGCAATTACAATGCACTATGATAGTGAATTAAGATGTTAATAACCATTTAAATTGTATGATGATCTTTGGGATTCCATTGTTTCTTAATGTTATAATATTACGTATATAGATTATACTAGAGATTCTCCTCATGGATTTAGGAATCCACAGAAAGAAATCTGCAATTGTGCATAATATTATAAATGATTCTGTTCCTCTTTTTATATGTTGTCATTCATTGATCCTATTACAATATCAATCCTTGCGCTTCAGCTTCCATTAATTTCGACGACACTTTGAATCTTAACTTACTGGTTTTGTAATTTATGTCATCTTTTAACACCGTATATAATAGTAATAGATGGACAATAGTTGAATCTTGTTCCAACAGATGTTGTATCTAAAACTGAGATAAACCGTTTGCAGCCGTGGTAAGAATCTGCCAACGCGCATTTAAAACGTGCTTGAAATGGATCAACATAAATCATACAGGTGATTATTACCACATTAGCAATTCCATCCAGAACGCGGACCTTGCTTAAATGAAGGACCTGAAATATCTAAATACAAGAACAATTACTTTAGATCCGAGGTTTTGCGATTCCACCCTTCAGTTATATTAAGATCTTATATAAGACAAGTAACATCACCATTGATCAAGCTGGTCAATAGTTTTAGCAAAAAGTTACTTCCCTGTGATCGTAAAGATTGCTAAAACATGACTGTACAACTACTTTATGTTTTAACATAAGAAAGACTTGCCTCCTTAGCTTAGTGGTAGAGCGTTGCACTTGTAATGCAAAGGTCGCTAGTTCAATTCTGGCAGGTGGCATTATAATTTTTATTTTTTTCACTCTTAGTTTTCCGGTCCTTCCGATGGTGCATGAATACTTAGATTTTCGCGCCGTCCGTTCTGGAGGAAAGCCCAGTGTACGGCCAAGACCTAGGCAGGGCCGGTGGTGGCGGCCGCCTGGGAAAGTCGGCCTACTGTTCACCAGGCCGTTGAAAAATTTCAGTTTGTGATTTGGAAAATTTAACCAAATGAACATTTCAGCATCTACTATCAATATCTTGCCCTAAACACCTATATAAAACCAAAAGGGTTTTAACCTCATACCTACTCGATTCTATTTCCCAATAGAATTTAAACCAACAGATTTTGTGTTTGAAAAAAGGACGTATTTACTTCATTTTTCTTGAAGGCCATATATTTGCTTTTTCTTCACGTACGAATTTCAAAGTTTTTTCAAAGCTACCTTTCCTAGATTCATTCTTTTAATAAAATTATCCAGACTCCAGGTTTAATCAGTTTGGAATAATACAGAACTGTATTCAATAGCAACTTCACTATAGGTTTTTCCTCCATATACCATGGCTACAAGTGTTAAGAGAAAGGCTTCAGATCCAAACATCGCTGAAGGGCACAAGAAACGTTCTACACAGGCAAACACAATTGATAGCGCGCCAGAAGGAGACAACCACAATGCCCCAGTGACCAATGACCCTCTAGTTCCCGAACAAGAAAATGGTGACGATAACGGCGCTTCTGATGATAGAGATATCACCGCGAAGAACACTACTTCCCGTCGCAACGGAAGAGCCACCGCAACAGAGTCTCATGACATTCATATTGCTAGAGAAACCGCGGAATTGTTCAAATCTAATATTTTCAAGTTGCAAATTGATGAATTATTGGAGCAAGTGAAGTTAAAACAGAAACACGTTTTGAAAGTTGAAAAATTCTTACACAAACTTTATGATATCCTCCAAGAAATCCCTGATTGGGAAGAAAAGACACTGGCTGAGGTAGACTCCTTCTTCAAAAATAAGACTGTTTCTGTTCCATTTGTTGACCCCAAACCTGTACCTCAAACTACAAATTATAAATTCAATTACAAGAAACCAGATATCTCTTTGATTGGCTCTTTTGCTCTTAAAGCAGGTATTTATCAACCAAACGGCTCTTCTATCGACACTTTACTTACAATGCCAAGTGAAATGTTTGAAAAGAAAGATTTCTTAAATTTCAGATGCTTACACAAGAGGAGTGTTTATTTAGCATACCTAACTCACCACCTATCGATATCCTTAAAGAAACATAAACTAGATTCATTTTTGCAGATCGAGTACTCATATTTTGATAATGATCCACTTTTACCGATCCTAAGGATCTTTTGTTCAAAGCCAACAAGTGATTCTCCATCTGAATATAACTTTTACAAAACCAGATTCTCAATCAATTTAGTTATTGGTTTCCCATACAGAGCCTTTGAACCAAAGAAATTGCTACCCAATAGAAACTGTATTAGAATAGCACAAGAGAGTAAAGAAGTGTCTTTACCAGCTACTCCCCTTTATAACTTTTCGGTGCTATCTTCAACAACACATGAAAACTATCTGAAATATCTATACAAGACCAAGAAGCAAACAGAATCATTCATAGAAGCTACTGTGTTGGGTAGATTATGGCTACAACAACGCGGATTTTCATCCAAGATGTCTCATTCTGGTTCATTAGGTGGATTTGGTACTTTTGAATTTACCGTTTTAATGGCTGCATTATTAAATGGTGGTGGTGTCAATAGCAACAAGATTCTGCTTCACGGCTTTTCATCCTACCAACTATTTAAAGGTGTAATCAAATATTTGGCTACAATGGACTTATGCCACGATGGCCATTTACAATTCCATTCTGACGCAGAGAACTCTTCTAGTTCGTTCGCTTCTAAATATATCGATGAAGGCTTCCAAACTCCAACTTTATTTGATAAATCCACCAAGGTTAACATTCTTACAAAGATGACCGTTTCCTCTTATCAAATTCTAAAGGAATATGCTGGAGAGACATTGAAGATGCTAAACAATGTCGTCCAAGACCAGTTCTCAAATATTTTCTTAACTAACGTCAGCAGTTTTGATAATTTAAAGTATGATCTATGTTACGATATACAGTTACCTTTAGGTAACTACAACGACTTGGAAGCTTCTTTGGCTACGACATTTGGCTCAATGGAAAGAGTTAAATATATTACCTTGGAAAATTTTCTGGTACACAAGATTACAAATATTGCAAGATACGCGTTAGGCGATAGAATCAAATTTCTTCAAGTCGAAATGGTCGGCCAAAAATCGAACTTCCCAATCACCAAAAGAAAAGTTTACTCAAACACAGGAGGAAATCACTTCAACTTTGATTTCTTAAGATTGAAATTATCAGTCAATCCTGCTGAATGTGAAAAACTGGTCACCAAGGGTCCTGCTCATTCCGAAACGATGTCTACTGAAGCTGCTGTCTTTAAAAACTTTTGGGGAATAAAATCATCTTTGAGAAGATTCAAAGATGGCTCTATTACACATTGTTGTGTTTGGTCTACATCCTCATCAGAACCTATTATCTCCTCTATTGTTGACTTTGTATTGCAAAAACATATCTCGAAAAAGGTGCAAGTGTCAAACGATATTACTAAGCAATTTCAAAATTTTCTACCATTACCAAACTTACCATCAAGTGCTAGTACATCTGTTTTGAACTTGAGTAGTTTTTTCAATTTAAAGAAATCCTTTGATGATATTTACAAAATAGTTTTCCAAATGAAACTACCACTTTCTGTAAAATCCATCTTACCAGTTGGCTCCGCATTTAGATACACTTCCTTATGCCAACCAGTACCATTCGCATACTCAGATCCTGATTTCTTTCAAGATGTCATTTTAGAATTTGAAACCTCACCCAAATGGCCAGATGAGATAACATCTTTGGAGAAAGCTAAAACCGCTTTCTTACTCAAGATTCAAGAAGATCTAAGCACCAACCGTCCTACTTATAAGTCGTTTTTCACAAGAGACGAATCTATTCCCTACAATTTAGAAATTGTTACTTTGAATATTTTGACACCAGAAGGTTATGGGTTCAAATTCAGAGTTTTAACTGAACGTGATGAAATTCTTTATCTGAGAGCAATAGCAAATGCTAGAAATGAGCTAAAGCCAGAGTTAGAAAACACCTTCTTGAAGTTTACCGGTAAATACCTGGCCTCAGTTAGACATACACGGAACTTGGAGAACATATCCCATTCGTATCAATTTTACTCTCCTGTAGTAAGATTATTCAAGAAATGGTTAGACACGCATTTGCTTCTTGGCCATATAAGTGATGAGCTAGCTGAACTAATTGCCATCAAACCATTTGTCGACCATGCACCATATTTCATCCCTGGTTCAGTTGAAAATGGTTTTTTGAAAGTGCTCAAGTTTATAAGTCAATGGAACTGGAAGGATGATGCATTAATTCTAGATCTAGTAAAGTCAGAAGACGATATAGAGAACTCGCTTGAGACTAGTATTGGCGCTGGCTCAGAATTAGATTCTAAAACCATGAAAAGGCTTTCTGAAAGATTAACCTTGTCCCAATATAAGGGTATTCAAATGAATTTCGCGAATTTGAGAAACAGTGATCCAAACGGTACACATTTGCAATTTTTTGTCGCCTCCAAGAACGATCCAAGTGGTATTTTATACTCATCAGGTATTCCATTGCCTATCGCCACAAGATTAACAGCATTAGCTAAGGTAGCTGTGAACTTACTACAAACACATGGCCTGAATAAACAAACTATCGATTTGTTATTCACACCTGGATTAAAAGATTATGATTTTGTTATTGACTTGAGGACGCCTGTAGGTTTGAAGTCATCGTGTGGTATTCTTTCAATTACTGAATTCAAGAATATCACTAATGACCAGGCGCCATCCCAATTTCCGGAAGATTTAAATGATTTGAGTGAAAAAATGGACCCAACATATCAACTTGTAAAGTATTTGAATTTGAAGTATAAAAACAGTTTGATTTTATCAAGTCGTAAATATATAGGTGTGAACGGTGGTGAGAAGGGAGATAGAAATGTTATCACAGGGCTAATAAAACCTCTATTCAAGGGACCGCACAAGTTTAGAGTAAATCTGGACTGCAACATTGTTCCTGTGGATGACGATAATGTTGTTTTAAACAAAGAAGCCATATTCCATGAGATTGCTGCATTTGGGAATGATATGGTGGTAAAATTTGAAACTGATTAGAAATAATAATAAAATTAGTATTTAGAAATATTTGTATAATATTAAAAAAACAAAACAATTTTAAACTGGCAGTTTTAACATGGGAACAGGTTTTTTTAAAAAAAAAGTCTTTCCGGTGATGTCCTTCTTGATGATTTTTGATGTCTTAACAAAAACCTGATGTAGTAATTCTACAACATTTATACGTGAATGCAAGATATCAACCACTTGGAAACACTGATTGAAACATCATAGGTAAAAGCAATATGTGCACTGAAGAGGACTATATCGATGAACTTGATGCCGATTTCGGTGAAGAAAGCAGTGCTGAAGAAGACGTAGCGCAAATCCGGGAGACTATGAAAGGAAATGATCAAACAAAAGAGTGTGACCCATTCACAATTTTACAAGATATTATAGAATCATACAAGACGTTGCCACAAGTAAGTCCGGACGAATTACCTCTATCAGAGATATCACAAATTTCACCAAAAATTGTCAAAATAAAAAAAGTTCTAGAACAGGAGGATATCGATTTCATAAAGATGCTGCCGTGCTTAAACGCCATCGTTCCACTCATTAAAAACGATATAAAATCATTGCACAATTTTCTGATTCTATTATACAGGGACCGTTTCCCTGAACTATCTTCATTGATACCGTCACCGTTACAATACTCAAAAGTGGTAACAATACTGGAAAATGAAAACTGGTCAAGGAATGAAAGTGACAAGTTATCCATTCGTCTAGAAAATGAGGCAAATTTGACTAAAGAACAACTTCTTGTCCTAACAATGTCGTTAAAAACATCTTTTAATAATGAAAAGCCCTTGGTTGATGATTCGAAGAAGCTGGTTTTTGAAGCTGGCAGCATGCTGTATAATTTATGGGAACTACAAAAAGATGTTGGTCAATATGTAACCTCGAAGATATCACTTATTGCCCCTAATATGTGTTTTTTGGTAGGTTCAGAAGTAACAGCCCAATTATTGGCACATGCAGGGGGGGTTTTGGAATTCAGCCGAATTCCAAGTTGCAACATCGCATCTATTGGGAAGAGTAAGCATCTTTCACACGAGTTACATACCTCAGAGAGCGGGGTACGACAAGAAGGATATTTATTTAATACAGAGCTTATTCAAGATTTTCCAATTGCCATCCATAAACAAATGTTAAGGATTCTATGCGCAAAAGTAACTCTTGCAGCAAGGGTCGATGCAGGCCAACGATGTGGTGATACAAATGCACTTCTAGGCCAGAAATGGAAAGCTGAATTATTAGAAAAAGCCAAGAAGTTATCAGAGGCTCCCAGCATTGCTGAAACGAAGGCTTTACCTATACCAGAGGACCAACCCAAAAAGAAAAGGGCAGGCAGGAAATTTAGAAAGTACAAAGAAAAGTTTAGGCTATCCCATGTTAGACAATTGCAGAATAGGATGGAGTTTGGTAAGCAAGAACAAACTGTTCTTGATACTTTTGGCGAGGAAGTAGGCTTGGGTATGTCAAGTACTTCATTACAGCAAGCCATAGGCGCCACGTCCGACGCTAGAAGGTTTGCAGGCAACCAGGCTAAGCTAACAAAGGTAATGAAACATAGAATTTCCGAGGCCAATCAACAGACTGATGAATACCTGATCTCGTTAGGCCATGACGCAGAGCACATCGACCAGTCACAGTGGGCAGGCCAAGAACCTAAGAAGCCGCGCACCAACCCAAAGAGAGACCAAGATTGGTTTTCACATCATCTATAAGGTCATCCAGCATATTTTTAGTTATACGTTTATGATATAGTTTACCGGAAAGTAGGCAATAGACATCGTTCTACTTCATATTTAAAACCCGAACACCACACACTGATACCATGTATCCTTTTCGGGAAATGTGATTGTTCAAAATGTAAACAGTCCAAGTTTCATGCCAATTCTAGATCATTTAAGGCCCTTTCRATGCTGAAGCTCCTCCCGTGGTTGTTTATCCAGACCTTAAACAGAAGAAGGAATTAAGTTGTCAGTACAATTAATTACTAGAGCAGATACTGGTAAACCAAATTAATTTAAAGAAAACAGTCACTTTGCACACGCTATCTTGTTCAAACTTTTACATCCATAAGTTGAAATGCTATCTAAATCAGAGAAACACATCGACCTTTTGGCTGGGAACATGAGCAATCTGAGTTTCGATGGACCTGGAACTCCTAGAAGCGCTGGACTATTTAACGTCAACCAAAACAATACAAACAGGAGGACGAGGCCTGCCGGTTTTAATGATTCTCCCTCTCCGATAAAATCTTCCCTCTTTCCGCACGAAGACAGTTCCAACATGGACATTGATGAAGTGTCTCAAAGCGATATGGATATCACTAACTCTCCAAAGAAACTTCCTCCGAAGTTTTACGAAAGAGCGACTTCAAATAAAACTCAGAGAGTTGTCAGTGTTTGTAAAATGTACTTTCTGGAATATTATTGTGACATGTTTGACTACGTAATCAGTAGAAGACAACGTACAAAACAAGTCTTAGAATATTTACAGCAGCAAAGCCAACTACCAACTGCTGACCAAGCAAAACTCAATGAGGAATGGTCTTCATACTTACAAAAGGAACACCAAGTCCTGAGAAAAAGAAGATTGAAACCTAAAAACAGGGATTTTGAAGTGATCACGCAGGTTGGTCAAGGTGGTTATGGGCAAGTTTATTTGGCTAGAAAGAAAGACACAAAAGAAGTGTGTGCGTTGAAGATTTTAAACAAGAAATTACTGTTTAAGTTGAACGAGACCAAACACGTTTTAACGGAAAGAGACATTTTGACCACTACGAGATCGGAGTGGCTGGTGAAGCTGCTGTACGCATTCCAAGATCTACAAAGTCTATATCTAGCTATGGAGTTTGTACCAGGTGGCGATTTCCGTACATTATTAATAAACACCAGGTGCTTGAAAAGTGGGCATGCCAGATTCTATATCAGCGAAATGTTTTGTGCGGTTAACGCATTGCATGATTTAGGTTATACACATAGGGATTTGAAGCCAGAAAATTTTCTGATTGACGCCAAGGGGCACATAAAACTAACGGATTTTGGTTTAGCTGCTGGGACGATTTCTAATGAAAGAATTGAAAGTATGAAAATAAGATTAGAAAAAATCAAAGACTTGGAATTTCCAGCATTCACAGAGAAATCTATAGAAGACAGAAGGAAAATGTACAATCAACTGAGAGAGAAAGAAGTAAATTATGCAAATTCGATGGTTGGATCTCCAGATTACATGGCTCTAGAAGTCTTAGAAGGAAAGAAGTACGACTTTACCGTGGATTATTGGTCATTAGGTTGCATGCTCTTTGAAAGTTTAGTTGGATATACACCATTCAGCGGATCATCCACTAACGAGACGTATGATAACTTAAGACGCTGGAAACAGACTTTAAGAAGGCCCCGACAATCAGATGGAAGAGCTGCATTTTCCGATAGAACCTGGGACTTGATAACAAGGTTAATTGCTGATCCAATAAATCGACTAAGATCCTTTGAACATGTCAAACGTATGCCATATTTTGCAGACATAGATTTCAGTACTTTGAGGTCAATGATTCCGCCTTTCACTCCTCAACTAGATAGCGAGACTGATGCAGGTTATTTTGATGATTTTACTAGTGAAGCTGATATGGCTAAATATGCTGATGTATTCAAAAGACAGGACAAACTAACGGCCATGGTAGATGACTCTGCAGTATCATCGAAACTAGTTGGATTTACCTTTAGGCACAGAAATGGGAAACAAGGTTCTAGTGGCATCTTATTTAACGGGTCTGAACACTCAGACCCATTCGCAACTTTTTATTGAGGCGAAGTATGAATATTCTCCTTTATACAATACGACGGCATCAAGTTTTAAACTCCTTAATTGAATTTCAATAAATACCACTAATGAACTTTATTTTAATGAATATATATATATAATACTACATTGCCTATGATTTAAGATTTTAAGCTTATGTTTTACATTTCGCTTTGCTGCTAACAGGTATCTCCGGACTGCACTGTGGTAAACCAAATGAAGAAACAGGAAGGATGAATCTAAGGCCATATTTCTCTTTCCCAGTGCTGTATAGGGTGAACCTACTCGTTTATTCTATAATGTACACGATGGATCTACTGCTTCTGAAAAAAAAATGAGAAAGGAATGGGTGTTAACAACAGCAATTTTTCTTAATAATATATACAAGATATACTACTAACAGACACTTGAATATACAAAAATCAGATGTATAGCCCTCAATAAGCCTCACGGCATATAAACATTCATTTCCTCTTATCTATATTCGAATAATAAAAGAAAATGGCAAGTGCGAAGGTTTTGGTAACTCACATAAATGAAAGCGATGCCGATGAGGCAATCACGAAGGTTAAGAAACTAAATAAAAAATCCGGTCCTTTTGACCTAATGATTATATTCGGCAAGTCATATGGTGAACTGGTTAAATTAAACACTGACGGTTTACCTCAATTGCTATTGATCTCGTCAGACGATAATGACGATGATTCAAATTCAAAGAAAATGAGTGAAGATGTAACATTACTGCATAACTTTGGTACCTATAAACTGGCAAACAATATCACCATTTCTTACCTTGCCTATTCTAATGACGTGCTACAAGAACAAAAGGACACTATTCTGGATAAATTCAGTAAACTTGATAATCAAGTAGATATCCTCATCACACAAGAATGGGGTCTCCCGATTTCCGAGAGAAGTGGAAAGTTATCTGGAAATGAGGTGATCGATGAGTTAGCAAATAAGGTGCACGCTAGATATCATTTTGCGTTTTCTGATGAAAAAAACTTTTTTGAATTGGAACCTTTCAGCTGGGAAGGTGGCCGTTTATCGAGGTTTCTCAATATTCCAAAATATGGATCTGGCAAGAAATGGGCCTATGCATTCAACATCTCAGTAGGTGACGATGAAGAAGTTGAACCTTCCAACCTTATAAGTAATCCCTACGAGAGTGCTAGTTTAAACCGCAAGAAGAGACCATTGGAAATAGAAACAGGAGAAGTGGTTAATCAAGACCGCAAGATTTCTGCCATTGGAGAGAAGAGTGAAATTAAGAAAATGAGAACGATTCTACCAACCAATTGCCATTTCTGCTTTTCAAACCCGAATCTTGAAGACCATATGATAATTTCAATAGGTAAGCTAGTTTACTTAACCACAGCCAAGGGGCCTCTGAGTGTACCCAAGGGTGACATGGATATGTCAGGACATTGCCTCATCATCCCAATCGAACATATCCCGAAATTGAACCCAAGCGAGAAGATAGAGCTGGCACAGAGCCTGTTAGCTTACCAATCCAGCCTTGTAAAAATGAATTATGTAAAATTTGATATGTCTACGGCTGTTTTCGAGATACAGTCTGAACGTTCTGTTCATTTCCATAAGCAAGTTGTTCCTATTCCGAAATACCTGATTTTGAAGTTCCGTGCTGCTTTAGATAGACAGGTTCATTTTAATAACGAAAAGTTCACTAGAAATGCCAAACTCGAGTTTAGATGCTACGACTCTTTTTCCTCAGAAGAGTATCTGGATATTGTTAACCACCAAACCAATAATTACTTGCAGTTCACTGTCTACGAAACTCCCGAATCAAATCCAAAAATATTCCTGGCCAGCTTCAACTCCAGCGAGACAATCGATTTGCAGTTTGGAAGACGCGTATTAGCCTTCTTACTAAATTTACCACGTAGAGTTAAGTGGAATTCTCCAACTTGTCTACAAACCAAGCAACAAGAGTCCACAGAAGCAGAAAAGTTCCAAAAGGCATACAAGGATTACGACATTTCTCTCACAGAAAGCTAAGCCACAGAAGTATGTGCCCATGGATATAAGTATACATGTACATATGCAGATATAGAGTAACATAGCTTTGGAACTTTTTATTGATCTTTTGACTGCAGGATCAAAAAAAAGGAGACCGGGTAAAGTTCTTCGAGAAGGCGCACTGAAAATTTTTTTTTCTAGAAGAGTCACCCATACAGCCTACTGCTGTTCTGAGTGTGTGCTATCACTGAATGTCATCGTTCGGTGTACGTCCTTCGCATGAAATTACTTAGATGGTATGAATAAGTGGCTAAACGTATTACCTACACCATTTACTTCTCGGTTTTTGACCCCTCATTATAGGCGATCTTTACCACTTTGTCAGAACTTTCTTTCAAAGAAACCGTTAACTCATAATCAAGTCAGATTTTTCAAAATGAGCGATCTTGATAATTTACCTCCAGTCGACCCAAAAACTGGTGAGGTTATCATCAACCCAGTAAAGGAAGATGGCTCTCCAAAGTCTCCCAAGGAAATCGAAAAGGAGAAGAAGAAAGCCGAAAAACTGCTAAAATTTGCTGCCAAGCAGGCTAAGAAGAAAGCTGCCTCTACCACTGGTGCTCCTCAAAAGAAGCCTAAGAAGAAGAAGGAAGTTGAGCCAATCCCAGAATTTGTCGACAAGACTGTACCAGGTGAGAAAAAAGTTTTAGTTTCCTTGGATGATCCAGCTTTAAAAGCCTATAACCCAGCCAATGTTGAAAGTTCTTGGTACGACTGGTGGGTAAAAACAGGCGTTTTTGAACCTGAGTTCACCGCCGATGGTAAGGTCAAACCAGAAGGTGTATTCTGTATTCCCGCTCCCCCACCAAATGTTACCGGTGCTTTACATATCGGACATGCTTTAACTATCGCCATTCAAGATTCTTTGATCAGATACAACAGGATGAAAGGTAAGACTGTTCTGTTTTTGCCAGGTTTCGACCATGCTGGTATTGCTACTCAATCGGTTGTTGAAAAACAAATGTGGGCCAACGAAAAGAAGACTAGACACGATTATGGTAGAGAAGCCTTTGTTGGAAAGGTCTGGGAATGGAAAGATGAGTACCACAACAGAATTAAGAATCAAATTCAAAGGTTGGGAGCCTCTTATGACTGGAGCCGCGAAGCTTTCACTTTGAGTCCAGAATTGACTAAATCCGTTGAAGAGGCTTTTGTTAGATTACACGATGAAGGTGTTATTTATCGTGCTTCCAGATTGGTTAATTGGTCCGTTAAATTGAATACCGCCATCTCTAACTTAGAAGTTGAAAACAAAGATGTTAAATGCAGAACTTTACTATCTGTCCCAGGCTATGATGAAAAGGTCGAATTTGGTGTTCTAACCTCGTTCGCTTACCCAGTTGTTGATTCTGATGAGAAATTAATTATTGCTACTACTAGACCTGAAACTCTATTCGGTGATACTGCCGTTGCAGTTCATCCCGATGATGATCGTTACAAGCATTTACACGGTAAGTTTATTCAACATCCATTCTTGCCAAGAAAATTACCAATCATCACTGATAAAGAAGCCGTTGATATGGAATTCGGTACTGGTGCCGTTAAGATTACACCAGCTCATGACCAAAACGATTACAATACCGGGAAACGTCATAACCTAGAATTCATCAACATTTTTACCGACGATGGTTTGCTAAATGAAGAGTGTGGTCCAGAATGGGAAGGCATGAAGAGATTCGATGCAAGGAAGGCGGTTATTGAACAATTAAAGGAAAAGAACTTATATGTTGGCCAAGAAGACAACGAAATGACCATTCCAACTTGTTCCAGATCAGGTGATATCATCGAACCTTTATTAAAACCTCAATGGTGGGTTTCCCAAGGTGAAATGGCCAAGGAAGCCATCAAGGTTGTGAAAGATGGCCAAATCACTATCACCCCTAAATCTTCTGAAGCCGAATACTTCCATTGGTTAGGCAACATTCAAGATTGGTGTATTTCCAGACAACTATGGTGGGGTCACCGTTGTCCAGTTTATTTCATCAACATTGAAGGTGAGGAACACGAAGGAATTGACGGTAACTATTGGGTTGCCGGTAAGACCTTGGAGGAGGCTGAGAAAAAGGCTACTGCCAAATTCCCTAATGCCAAGTTCACTTTGGAACAAGATGAAGATGTTTTAGACACCTGGTTCTCATCCGGTTTATGGCCATTCTCCACTTTGGGCTGGCCAGAAAAGACCATGGACATGGAGACTTTCTACCCATTTTCTATGTTAGAAACCGGTTGGGACATCCTGTTCTTTTGGGTTTCTAGAATGATCCTGTTGGGCTTGAAGTTAACTGGCTCCATTCCATTCAAGGAAGTCTTCTGTCACTCTTTAGTTCGTGATGCTCAAGGCCGTAAGATGTCAAAGTCTCTAGGTAACGTTGTCGACCCATTGGATGTTATTACCGGTATTAAGTTGGAAGACTTGCATGCTAAACTATTACAAGGTAACTTAGATCCTAGAGAGGTCGAAAAAGCTAAAATCGGTCAAAAGGAATCCTACCCTAACGGTATTCCTCAATGTGGTACAGATGCTATGAGATTTGCCTTATGTGCTTATACCACTGGTGGTCGTGATATTAACCTGGATATCTTGCGTGTTGAAGGTTACAGAAAGTTCTGTAACAAGATTTATCAAGCTACCAAGTTTGGTTTAATGAGATTGGGTGACGACTACCAACCACCTGCTAACGAAGGTTTATCAGGTAATGAATCCTTAGTTGAAAAGTGGATCTTGCATAAATTGACTGAAACCTCTAAGGTTGTTAATGAAGCATTGGACAGGCGTGACTTTTTAACATCCACCAGCATCATCTATGAATTTTGGTATTTGATTTGTGATGTCTACATCGAAAATTCCAAGTACTTGATTCAAGAAGGTTCTGCTGTTGAACAAAAATCAGCAAAAGATACTTTATACATCTTACTAGACAATGCTTTGAAGCTGATTCATCCATTCATGCCATTCATTTCTGAGGAAATGTGGCAAAGAATTCCAAAGCGTTCCACCGAAAAAGCTGCCACAATTGTTAAGGCTGCTTATCCAGTATATGAATCCAAATACGATGACGTTAAATCTGCCGATGCCTACGAATTGGTCTTGAACATCACCAAGGAAGCCCGTTCTTTATTATCTGAATACAATATATTGAAAAACGGTAAGGTTTTTGTTGAATCTAATCTTAAGGAATACTTTGAAACTGCCAATGCTCAAAAGGATTCCATCGTTTCTTTAATTAAGGCCATTGATGAAGTTACCGTTGTCCATGAGTCTTCTGAAATTCCAGAAGGTTGTGTGTTGAAATCTGTTAATCCAGAAGTTAATGTACATCTTTTGGTCAAGGGTCACGTTGACATTGATGCTGAAATCACTAAGGTTCAAAAGAAACTAGAAAAAGCCAACAAGTCCAAGAGCAATATTGAGCAAACTATTGACAGTAAGGATTATGAGTCGAAGGCTAATGAACAAGCTAAAGAGGCTAACAAGACCAAATTGGATAACACAGTTGCCGAAATCGAAGGTTTGGAAGCCACTATTACAAACTTGAAGCGTTTGAAATTGTAGATTGAGAACAAATAAATAATGTAATAATATATATGCTATGTATATGTAAGAACGAAAAATCTAAAACTTTATCATATTATATGTCCTTTTCGTTTCAATTTTGTAAATAAACTTTTAGGGTAATAATGTGCGTACATATATGTTTCGATTACATCAAGTTATGTTTTTAGTATATTTAATAATGACTATACCACTAAACGGGGGGATATTTGGTCTTGTATTATCTTTCTGAGATTTTTAACAAGTCCTTGACATTTTTGCTCACCAAGTTCCAGTATGTTAAACAACTGGTCTTCGTTGAAATCACCATTACTATCCAATAAAAGGACATTTTTTACCACTTTACCACCGTCAACAAACTCTAATGCTAAAGTATGAACTGACAGTGATGTCTTCAATTGCTCAGCGGAAGGATTGTCGATGATTTCATTTGAGTCTTTCATGATAGCAATGGGTATGCTTGCGCACATGCTGTTCATAGCGATTCCCGCATCGACTAAAGCCAAGAACGCAGCATTTATACAACAACTTAGCTCTCTTTGGGAGAATTCTGACTCGTCTTCGCCGGATTCCAGGATTTGACAAGTTATTTGACAAAGCTGTCTTGGATAACAATAACGATTGATAATAGGGGTCAGTACCGCACGTAGCTTATCTTCGAGTAGTTTCTCTCTGGTAGTAGCTACACCCTTCGCGGGACGTATGATTACTTCTAATGCTAGCTGTGTGGGTAGTTCTTGTCTTGCCTTTGGTTCAATGGGGCCCGTTACAGAACAAACGATCTTAGTATCTTGTGATACAAATTGAGACGAACCATCTACATGGCCTAGGACACCTACTTCTGCTTGGAAATGCATTTAAACGGAATTTGGCCTGTTCTTTATATTCAGTTGCTAACTACTACGTGATACAACGATATTTCAGGCATCTCAATAAGTTCATCTAATAAATTTTCCGGTATTTTTTTTTTCAGGAACTCGATGCGCTTACTGAGAGAAGCTAGAAAAAAAGAAAAGAAAAGAAAAGAAAAGCAAGAGCTGCAACCCTTATATATAGACAGAGGGGCGCTATTTGATACTTAAAAGATGCTTATGTGTGTTGCAATCAAATATATGCTGGTATGTTCAAGGAGGAGGACTCTTTAAGAAAGGGGCAGAATGTGGCCGTATGGGAAACTTTATTGGCAGGTGCCATGTCTGGGCTCCTAGCCCGGACTGTGACGGCTCCCATGGATACCATCAAGATCAGGTTGCAATTGACCCCGGCAAATGGGATGAAGCCCTTCGGGAGCCAAGTTCTGGAGGTGGCCAAGGGCATGATAAAGAACGAAGGCATCCGGGCCTTTTGGAAAGGAAATATACCCGGTTCATTGCTGTACATCACCTATGGAGCGGGACAGTTTAGTTCGTACTCGTTTTTTAACACATGCTTGGAACCGTTCGGGCTGGGGGCCCGGTTACACAGCCTTGTTGTTGGGGCCCTAGCCGGGATGACCAGCTCCTTTCTATCCTACCCGTTTGACGTGCTGCGCACTCGGCTAGTGGCCAACAACCAGATGCAGTCCATGACCATCACAAGAGAGGCGCGAGACATCTGGAAGCTGGAGGGCCTCCCCGGATTCTTCAAGGGCTCCATCGCGTCGATGGCCACCATCACGGTGACCGCATCGATAACATTCGGGATATACGAGACAATCAAGATATACTGCGACGAAAAGGAAAACACGGCAACGGCAGGTACCAAATGGAAGCTGTCCGCTCTGAACCACAGCGCCGGTACCATTGGCGGGGTTGTCGCCAAGATCTCCACCTTCCCCTTGGAGACGATCCGCAGACGGATGCAGTTCATGAACTCGAAGCACCTGGAGAGGTTTTCGAAGCATTCCGATGTATACGGCTCCTACAGAGGGTCCGGCTTCGCAAGAATCGGCCTGCAGATACTGAAACAAGAGGGGGTAACCTCGCTCTACAGAGGCATCCTCGTAGCCCTCTCGAAGACAATACCCACCACTTACGTGAGTTTCTGGGGGTACGAAACGGCCATCCACTACCTGCGCCGATGCTAACCCGGAGCCCGCGCCACCTACACACACTCACATACATATACAAAATCATATATTCATCACCATTATCATCATCATCACGACCAAGTATAAATTGGCAGCCGTCCGATCCGCGCACCGTCTTCCTCTAAAAACAAAGAAATAAAGAAAAGAGGAATCTCGTGGCAAATGATCTGCACCAATGTTTTTCCGGTTTTCGCCAGTTGCCTGCTGCCCCACACCGGTTTTTTCTTTCTTTTTTCTTTTTTTTCCGCGTGCTCGGCGGGGAGGGGAGTGGAGAGGCGGACAATGAACGAGATCTTCCGATGAAACCAGCGTCAGGGACCACCACACCCGCTTGTCGTTTCAGCACAGCAGCAAGGAGCTTCCAGCTCCGGCCAGAAGCAGGAGCAACAACCACGAAAAAAGCAAGAACTGCGCAGCCATTGCTGCACCCCTGTGCTAGCCACCCGCCTGGTACTTCGCGCACTTTGTATTTCTCCTTTTCTCCTTTTCTTGATTTTTGCTATCTGCTTGGCTCCCCTCCCCTCCCCGGTGGGCGAGTAGCCAAGACATGAAAAAAAATAGAGAATAGAAAATAAAAAAAAAAAAAAAACGTGGGAGATGCTCAACCTCGCCTGATCCTGTAAAAAAAAAAAATCGCAAAAAATAAGCGGGAAAAAAAATGTCAGAATCTAACTTTTAACCTCCGGAGATGATTCACCATCACCATCAGCGCCGATTTTGTTGGATTGCGTGTTTACGATCTATGACTTTTCTGTAAGCTTTTGACTTGCTGTCATCTCTCTCTCTCTCTCTTTTTTTTTTTTTAGTTATTTTTTTTTTGTCTTGCAGGGAGTACCCTTTCCTTACTCATAAAATCACCAACCAAATCGACAGTTTCTAGTTTCTAGTCTTGTATATTTCTTTTTTTTTCTAGTTGGGTTGCCCTTCCCCTTCACTACTCTACTCCTATCTTGAAATCTAAAAATAACGCTATTATCAAAGCCTTTTTTAAATAGGGAATCAGGGCGAGGGTTTGCGAGAATAAAGAAAGATTGCGTACTACAAATCAAACCATCTATTATTGCCACCGGATTTTTTTATTATTTTTTTCTAAAGAAGATTATCAAAGTACTGTAAAGAAAGGATAGAATAGAGCTTATACAAATGTCTGATTACTTTAGTTCCAGACCTTTGCAAACGCTCACACCGATGGATAATAGGCCTTCCGGCGGTGGTGGCGGCGATGATGCCTCCTCCATCCACTCAAAGAGCTCCCAGTATTTGATGGATATCTTACCGGATTCGATGACTCTGAATGAAAGTGTCTCTTCTACAGTAGCCAACAATCAAGCAAAGGAGTTCATTTTGCCCGAATCCGACGAGAGGTCTCCCTATCACATCAATGTCCCTATACCCAAGGCCCAGTCGGCTTCTACAGAAACGAAAAAGCCTCTGTCCGGTGATGCAGACACTGTCGATGGGCAGTTTGTCAAGGAGTATCCTACTGACATTCTTGTGGACAGATTTTACAAATGGAAAAAAATCCTGAAAGGTTTGATCATCTATTTAAGGGAGGTCGCTTATGCTCAAGAACAATTTGCAAGAATYAACTATCAACTGAAGGGGTCCGTCAAGTTTCCCTTCCTAACGGATATCGATGAAACTACAAACACTATTACAGACCCATTTACTGCAGCTCCTAGAACGTCTAAGAAATCGCAGCCATCACAGAAGAAGACAGTGTTGACTGAAAATGAACAGTTCCAAATGCAAATGCAACAAGAACAGAGAGACTACCCATCCCAACCATCCGTAGACGAAAGCACGATGAGCTTGGCGCCTCACGAGTACAAGCCTGTTCAAGCTGCTGAATTAAACAACACGTCTGCTGCATCCGGGTTTGTTAAATTTGGTTCAGGCTCCATTCAAGACGTCCAAGTTATTTTGAAAAAGTACCATCTTTCCTTGGCTAACCAGCAGTTCAAAATCTCTAAAGAAATCACATCCACTGTGATTCCTAAGTTAGAGGAGTTAAGAAAGGATCTGAGATATAAGATCACAGAGATCAAAGACATACACGGTGATTTCAAAACAAACATCGATGCTCATGTTCAACTAACAAGCCAGCTGCTGAAAAAATATATTGCGTCCGTGAAATTCATGAACGCCAATGGTATTGGTAACGACAAAGTCACTGCTACAAATAAGAAGCCACACAAATTAGACCCTAAACATGATCCGTATCTTTTGAAACTACAACTAGATTTGCAATTGAAGCGTCAAGTTGCAGAGGAAACTTATTTGCAAGAAGCGTTTATAAATTTACAAACTTCAGGTTTACAACTAGAGAAAATCATATACACTAAAATTCAGCAATCCCTACTACGTTATTCTGCCTTAATCGATTCCGAAGCTCGTCTTATGATTAAAAACATGTGCCAGGAATTACAACATGGCATAATATCAAAACCTCCTGCATTTGAATGGGATAACTTCGTCACCCAACACCCTTCGTGTTTACTCAATTGGAAATCTAACGACCCCATACCACCTCCAAGAAAGTTGTCTGATGTTGTTTATCCTCACATGAAATCCCCACTAGCCAAGTGTATAAGAGCAGGATACTTCTTGAAAAAATCAGAAGTATTGCCCACTTATCACCAAGGTTATTTCGTCTTAACGTCGAATTACATTCACGAGTTCCAAAGTAGTGATTTTTATAACTTATCATCTACAAGCTCAACTTCTACAAAATCGTCAACTTATTCATCTTCAGCATCGATTGCTGACACTTATGCCGGTGCTACAGGCAATACTAAAGTTAACACTCACCATCGCCACAGTAGCGATGTGCATAGTAATAATGCCGCCAACGCTGGTACAACCGGTGTAGCTGGTACTCGCTGCATCCGCAAAAAGAGCTATTTGGCGCCAATTATGAGTGTTCCATTAAACGATTGTACTCTAAAAGATGCATCGTCTACGAAATTTGTGCTTGTAGGAAAGCCTACTCTTAATGAAAATGCCGATATCAGGAAATCGAGCTCCAGTACACATGTATCCGGTGCCTCTCAAACCTCTTTACCAAAGTATGGTCATGAAACAGCAAAAATATTTTCTAAGGCCCCATTCCACAAATTTTTGAAGGGAGGTAAACCTAAAAATAAGAATACGAAGTCAAGTGAGTTAGACCAATTTTATGCGGCAGCACAAAAAGAATCCAATAAGTATGTGACTTGGACTTTCAAAATAGTATCTCCAGAACCTACTGAAGAGGACTTGAAACATTTCAAAAGATGGGTCCAAGATTTGAAAAACTTAACTAGTTTCAATGATACTAAGGAAAGAATCAAGTTCATTGAAGATCGTGTAATGAAATCACATCGATTCAAAGCAGGATATATGTCGAAAAATAATATGAACAACGTGTTCCATACGCCTTGCCTAACAGATAGCTCATTTGCATTGCAGGATGCCACTACGTCCTCTCTCAATCCAAATGGGAGGTCTGGAAAACCCCAGTATATTCATATTCAGAACAATT
The DNA here is from genome assembly GCF_001298625.1 of Saccharomyces eubayanus. Taxonomy (NCBI): domain Eukaryota; kingdom Fungi; phylum Ascomycota; class Saccharomycetes; order Saccharomycetales; family Saccharomycetaceae; genus Saccharomyces; species Saccharomyces eubayanus. The sequence continues at coordinate 661,343 of NC_030982.1, forward strand.
CATTGGCCGATTTTGATGTAAATGATTTTAGATCTAGGGTTAATACACCTGCCATTGATGATTACGGTAACTTGATTACAGTAGAAAGAAGATCAGCACCATCTCCGCACCAGTCCCCTGATTATGCAGCTACGTCAGGTAATACAACTCCATCTTATTCATCAGGCTCAAGGCCTCAGAGCGTGTATAACGGATACAATCCAGCTGTATCTATAACCAGTAATGGAATGATGCTACAACAGTCGGCAATGAACAGTAATAATAAACCAGCAGCTAGCCTGCGTCATCAAAGAAATGTTTCACAAACAAGTTCTTTACCAGGCTTTTCATATACATCTCCATCGCTACCGGTAAACTCTCCGGGCAGTTCTAATTCGGAATCCAGCTCAGGCGGTTATTTTGCCATCCCTCTTCATGGGAACAACAATAACAACAATTACATGCAAAGAAATTCTGAAGACTCCAGCCCATCTTATAATGAAGATCACATACGACAACAGCAACCAATGCAATCTTTATCAAGGACTTCAAGTTCCAGTATAATCGCTACAGGGATGAGAAGTACATCTGCTGGGAATCCACCTACCACAAACGTAGCAATTGTGCCTAAGGTAATGGTTAATAACCAAAATGTTAAAACTGTCCCTGCTGATCAGTCAGCTACGGCACCTTCATCACCTACGTTGAACTCTTCCTCAACAACAACCAATCGCGAATCACCATATCAAACCCTTAAGAAAACAAACAGTACAGGAAATGTTCCATCTTTAAGCACAGAAAAAACACACGCGCACCCTGCTTTTTATAAAAGGGGCAATAACAGTGCTCAAAACTTGACCACTACTGGCACAACAGCTTCTAGAGTTCATCCTGTCAGAAAACATAAGAAAAATGTATCCTTCAGTTCTTTGAATAGTTTGATGTTTTCAAAAAAGGGCGCTAATTATGGTGGTAATCTAATGACCAACCAATTTATGAGTGGTGGGATACAAGAAGATGATGGTGATTCAGGTAATAACGATTCTATAAAACTGAACCAGTCAATCTATTCTTAATTATCCATTCGTCTTTCAGGGAACAATCTGCATTGGACACAATTTTTCCTCTACTCATAGCTATTCCTTCTAAATATTTCGTAACGCAGCTCTTATAGAATATAGATTTTTCACTTTTTTTTTTAGATGATTAAGATTTTTTTACATTTACCTTATCATAGTTTGGTGAGATAGTATTCAAACAACAAAAGTTCAACATCTAAAGGTTTTTCTGGGGCAATACGATCAATCGAATATTTTAATGCGTTAGATCTGTATGCCACAAAAAATGTGAGTATAAAAATTAAAATAAAAATATGCCTTTATTTATGAATTTTAAATAATAATGCAATCTAATGACACCCGAATGCGGTTCAATTTAGAATCATCGATTGGTTGTCGTATCCATCTCTCAAAGTGTCAAAAAAAGGCTCGTGACTAACCTAAAACAAAGGTACTGGTTATGACGTGAATTGAACCGGTAGTCCGTAAATAACAGGAGCTGCACCATTCAAGTAGCGTAGATGGCAAACGTCTCTAGATTTTGAGATAGCATGTGAGACAGATAAGTTATCGCCATTCGAATCGTCAACGTTGTCGGTAAATCCCATCTTTTCAAAAAGCTCTTCGCTAAATTTATCGATATCTTTATCAGTCACATCCCAAAGATTACCCAATACCATGGGGCAACCACCTAGCAAATAAGTGTAAATAGTTCCAGTAGGTTCTAACTTGCCATAATACTTCATCGCTGCTGAAGAACAACCCAGCAAGAAACTAGGAGCGATTGTGGTGCATTTTTTAATCTCTTTCCCTCTTACATATTGTTCACCACCACCATGACCTATGTAAACAAACAAATTGGAGGTTTGCAGCATTTTCAAAAGTGTTTCTTCTTCTGGCTTCTCATTCATGACTAACTGAGAGGAAGGCTTTGTATCGATTATTTTTTGAAACATACCCTTGAATTTTGACTCAGTCCTAGACAGATCGCCATTTGGATTTAATACCATACTAATGTTGTCCTTGATGCATACAGAAATGGGTAATTTATAATGGAAACGCAATAAGAGTTCATTTAGGCAAACGTAAGAAGGTACACGAGTAATTGAAATATCTTTCAAAAATGAAAGACACTCCCATGGGAAAAGATGACATGAACTGCTAACTACCAAAAACGTATGGAATATACTATTGGTTGTCATATTCGCTCTATATTTCTTTATCTGTTCTTCCAATTGTACGTGAAGCATGCTGAAATCAATTTCATCATAAGCATTTTCCTCTCCATGGAATAGAAGAATATCGAGAACAAAATATATCAAATCTTCCATCTTTGAAAGAAAGTCTGCTTCTTGGGGGTTGAGCTTTAAAAACAATTCTATCACCCAATCTTGAATCTTCATAAACATTTTTGGATTTCCAAAGAGTTTCCTGGAGGGTAGGTTTTGATGTAAAATCTCATAGAACTTACCTTTAAATTCTTCAAAGAGAGAGCCATTGACGACTTCAGGGCTAAAAAAACCTTGAACGCCATTAAACCAACTATTTTCTATGTTATTCAATAATGCTTGCATTCTCTTATCCAATTCGTATCTTGTGGTCCACCAATACTTCCTCTCTTCTCTAGTTTTAATCTTGCTGGTAACCTCCACCGAAGTTGTTTCATTACTTTCTTTAATGATAGAAAGTAGTTCCTTTGTTGCCTCCATAAACGAAAGGTGTGCTTCATCAAGGTCTCTTGAATTTGATCGTATTAATGGTAATCTTAAGTGCGTTCTTCTTTCGTACTTCGGTTCAATTTTCGATAAAAGTAAATTTCCGGTTTCAGGACAAAAGTCAATAGTGATGACATTGATATCCAAATTGCTATCCATTATGTTTTGTTGAGCGACAGAAATTGCATCATTTTCTGTGGCGGCGGATATGCTGCCGATGGTTTTTAGTGAAGATGTATGAAAGTTTTTGTACTCCTCATTATTGATATTATTTAATGTCTTATCGAATAGCAAGGGCATGTGCCTTGGCAGATCAGTTAGAGAGAAGCTGGTTATTAAATTACCCTCAACATTATGAATGTTAGTAATATTCGAAAGAATGGTTAGCGTTAGTGAAAATAGGGAGGCAATCTTGGACAATTCATGATTTTCCAATGTGTCTAGTTTTAAGCCTTCTAAAAGTAGTTTCATTTTTTTTAGTCTATCAATAGCGGCAATTCTGTCAAACTTTTGTCTTATGTTCTTCCCTTTAGGTGTCATGTTCGATGATCTTGGAGAATCGCAAAGCTTTAGCCCCATACCATGCTTCGACGGGGTTTTGAGTACATTGTTGGACATCGTACTAGGAAGAGCAGTTAAGAAAGAAGGGATCCCTAAGGTAGACTCGAACATACCTTTAAAAAAGGGGTCTTCCTCCAGTTGGCTGATTACCTTCTGCCACATGTTGCGGGCTTGGTTGATTATATTCATAGCCTTATATTCAGGCAAACAAATAGTATCATCAATATTTTCTCCCAATTTAAGTCTCCATAGATTCGGCAGAAATGTCTTGGTTAGCTGGTCACCAAAAAAAAGTACCAACGACTGTTCTAGTTTTACTAACTCCTTGTTATCGTACAAAAACATTGTCAGACTTGTGATATCTGCCTCTGCATCCAGGTAGTCGAATGCCTTGTTTGCTTTTTTTAGGGTTATACTTTGAAGGCTGCTTTGCTCTGTAATCATATAGTACTTGTGAAGGAAATGAAGACATCTATAAACAATGATCGGTTCCCCTAAATCGCACAGAATCTTGGACAGTTCTTTGCAGTAGAATTCACAATCTCTTGCAGATCCAATACGTATACATACGTCGATGATTTGGAAAAAGCTGATTGATAAACTCTTTAGTAAAGCCAACCTTGATCCCTGTGATAGTTGATTCTTCTTTTTAAGTAGGGATAAAGACAAGTTTTGTGCCTTTTTACAATCCAGTACAGCCGATATTACCTTACCAGCCTTGATATTGAGCTTCGCGCTTACGTTAAAAAGCTTTATATTCAAAAGAATAACTCTGATATACAATGACATCGGTTGCTTGTATTCGTTATTAATATCAAATAATTCAGGCCTGAGAGTAGGTAGCGTTTCGCGAAAGTTTATTTGAAATACTTTTAGGTCAGCCTCCCACAAGTAAATATCCATTAAGGAGTCAACATGTAGTAGTGCGTGTTCCATTTTAGCTGTTTGCAAGTTTGCTGTTATTTGTAACTGATTCTTTAGTTTCAATGCGTCATCAATCATATGTAAGCTCAAATAGGCTTGTAGTAAATAATTGTCAACATAAGGCATGATGCTGGAAAAACACTTTTCCTTTGATTTGATACAGAGTGAGAGTTCAATGGATAGTTTATCAAAGCTGTTAAAATTTAAGTAACACAGTAGCATTTTGACAAAATTCATTTCAAATGGTGATATCTTTTCGGTTACTTCATGCGGTGTTAACCATTTGTTTATGTACATTTTGGAAATGTTTGATAGATTCGTTGTTGAGTGTTTACTCATATCCAGGTTTAGTAAATACACTATCCTAATTAATAACTCATACTTGTTCAAGAGGTGTGGTTTATCTGATTTGCCATTCAATTCGGAAGGGTCCAAGTCAAGGTTTCCCCTTAATGAACAAAAAATCATCCTAGTTAACTGTGACCAATTCTCAGACGGAACATTTTCTATAGACGAGCTCCCATATAGTATGGAAAGCATAACTTCGGAGCAGTTTGAAAACTCTATGAATTTGGATGATTTTAGGCGTGTAAAACAATGTATGAATGCGTTCTGACAAAAATCAAAAATAAATGATAAGGAGTCAATCCTCAGCAGGCAGTATACATTGAACAAATAGGAGAAAACTTCAAGTTTTTTTTGAAGATTTTGGGCGCTTGAAATAAACTTCTCGAATTTTAACATGGTCCGGTGAACTGTTTTCGGGTCATTATTAAGTAAAAGACTCTTGATTTCCAAGTCGGCAGTCTTCAATAGGAAAGAATGTCTTTTGAATAAAACTGATGCATTGAAAAAAAGACTAACCACGTTTGCCAATCGTTTGAACTCCTTATAATCAATACAGATCTCAGATAGAATAGTCAAAAGATCGAATATTGAATTTACAGTAAGATCGTCATCAATGGATTTGATATTCGAATTAACATAAATGATAGTACTATCAAATTGCCTTAAAATATCCTTATTCTTTCGTAAACCTTCTAGACGTATAGTAGACCAAAGACATACTAAAGAATCTAATGATACTGATAATTTCCTCCTTTTGCCTTGCAAAAATGCTGTCGCGCTTTCGAGCACCACACCCAAATCATCGGGAGAAACGCAAGACCAAAGAAGGCGCTTTTCGGTCATATTGCAGTACTCATTCAACTCCTTCTTCACGCTGGTCATGCCTTGTAATTTAGAAGGCTGTTCGTAACTTAAAAGATCTAAAAGCATCAACTTATCCAGGCCATCGTACAGTCTGGAATAGGATAAGTAAAATGAATTTAAATATATTTTATTAGGCCCTGTGTCAATATAACTTTTATGCAGAAGTTTTTTACTGAAATCTTCAATGCTGATGTTGCTAATGTAGTTTTTGAAAGGTAATTTATACTGCTTGACGTACTGCAAAAATTTCAGACCAAATAAGGCTTTACAATTCGGTATTACAGAGAAGAAGTTTAATACGATTTTTGTAAGGGCGTGCGCTTTCAGATTGGAATCCTTCAGCAGGAATCTCTCGTCATGGGAAAACAGCTCCAACACATGCGGTAAATATTCTTTCACTAGCTTTCTCTTCAGTACAAGTTGTAACGTCAGTATTTTTAAGTTCGAAAGATAATAATCATTCCATACATTGAAGTCCGCAAGGAGGACGTCTTTCAAGTTGTGAGCTTGAAATAAGTTTGTTTCATTATAAAGAAAAATGATCTCAGATGAAGCTAACCCCAATACGTTGCCATTTATAAGTTTGACAACTATCATCAAGTGCTGCTTGACAGTAGAGTTCATATGGCCCAGCATATGGCGGCTCTTCAATAGAGAATATATCGAACTTAATGAGCGGTCCACATTATTGATATCTTCTGTAGCCAATTCTATATTGCTGTGGGCAGTTTTCAGAAAGTTTTGAATTATGCCATTATGCATCGTGAGTACCCCATCAGAGGTAGTTAAACTGGCTTCGGCCAATGTGGAGGTTGGTGCTCTTGCTTGGTTACCGCGATGGACTTTCGATACCGTCTCGTTTAATAAATGACACTTTTTGGTCATTGGAGTATTCGGGCTTATTTCATTTAACGGATCCTCTTGCTTCGCCATTATTCTTAAATTTATAGTCTCTTTACCCCGGATAAAGTAGTTTTGAGTTCTTCTCGAAAATGTAATGATCGAGTCAAGCTATATTATGATCCCAGTTAGAAGGAAAAGAAAAAAATGATATAGCCAGGTATTTAATGGAACGTATTGCAAATAAAGTGGTTCTGATGTCCTTAACAGTAGATGCATATACTTTTCCAAAAAGGAATAGTTTGATTACAGGTGTATTGTCTGCTTTAAATCCGCAATGATATGTGGATGGGCTTTGTATTCATACACTTGTTTTGGTTTGTTTACCTCTTTTCTGTAAGGGCCCGTGAAGTGTGAAGAAAGAAAACAAAAACAAACACCAGAAAACAGAAAACAGAGGCAAGCTGGATCGCGAACAAGTTGTTGCTGGGTACGGGAACTAAGTGTATGGACATTTAGTTGTGGAATGGATTTAGAAACACTGAAACATGGGGCACATAGTGATCAGATACATGAAATTCTAAGGCAATTAGAGACCTGTACCAATGAGCCAGTAAATCTCGAGACCTCGATGGTCCTCATCAAATTCGTCCTTCCCGTATATCCATCGCTGCCGGGAAACACTAAGGTGATCCTCAGACGGCTAGTTTCTAAGTCGTTTACGTTTTTAGCGCACTTGATAACTTTCTCTACAACACTAGATCGTCGCGGTGGGATGAATGAGATTCGCATATATCAAGAGTTTTTGAAAGACGTTATTAGTCTTGAGCAAGGATGTTTGAGCTGCTACATAAAGACATGCGCTGCTAGTAACGTGAACCGTAATAGCGTCAAGGCTTTTTTTTTTGGAAGTAAGATATTTAATTTGTTGGCCAGCCAAATTGACATAGCTAAATACCTGGAATATTTACGCCTTCAGTGGAAATTTGTTCTTGAGAACGACAATATCAAAACAAATTCAGACGGATTCCTAGGTGAATGGCTATTGTCGACTTTTCTTCTCAGTCCTGCATTAGCAACTGACATATTCATGGACGAATTATTCTTACTTGAAGAAAACTATTTTTCTTCATTCCAAAAAATAGTATCAAGTAGTAGTCCCTTAGTGCAAAGGAGGCTTGTTACTAAGTTCCTAATACCATATGTCCAAGCACATTTAACTGAAGTAAACATAAATGATGTTAGGAAAATTCTAAGGCGGTTTGACCTTGATAAAATCATGAGTCTAACCGTACTGCTGGAAATACAGTCTCTACCTCTAAAGGAAATAATAGTTCGTTCGATAGATAATGGTACTTCTGTGAAAACCGCGAATGCATTGGTTAATCAATTCGCAGATTTTGCTGACGAGGACAGAGATGCAAAAATTTGCGAATTACTTGTGCTGCTCACGGTTTATAACCTGAACAAGAATCAGAAAGAAGAAATATCACATAGCGGCCAATTTTTAAATGGTGTAACGAAGCATTTGGGCAGCAACGAACGTGAGGCAAGAGAAAGGGCCATGTTTATTGCTAAGCTTCTATCCGATAATGAGTTAAAGTACGAAAGTGATTTCAAAATCGATGTGCCAAATTTGAAGTTCGAAAGCAACAGTGATGACGAAATCATCGACTTCAAATCTCTGAAAACCCCATCAGTATTCAATACCCACATTGAGGAAAAGAACAATAAAGTTATAGAGATCTCGGGCCGTGTTCAATCTCTTGCAATGGGTGACGGTGATAGTGATGACGAAAATGATGATGATGATGAGTGCGTTAAGCGGATTGTATTTTTGAAAGACTTAATGAGAGAGTATGAACATACTGGTGAATCTCGGAAAACTCGATTAATACCGCTTCTGAAGCAAACAGTAAAATTGGTACGGCAAAAGACAGATTTCCCATTAGAAGTTGGTTATTATGCTCAGGGAATTTTGTCAAGCCTAACGTGCTTAAACAATGAATTCGATGAATCGCTTTTCGAACAATGGAGAATCAATGCCTTAGTAAGCGTACTAGTCGTTCTTCCAGCAAAGGTAACCGATGCAATAAAGATCCTTTTTAATTCGGAGCTTTCATTACAGCAAAGGATGTCATTATTATCTGCGTTAGGTCTTTCTGCAAGGGAGTTAAGAGGTCTTGACGATCCAACCGTCATCAAACCTAAATTTGATTTTCCTACAGATCGTTTGCCTTGGGATAGCCAAAGCCATGGCAATTTAACGCTTGTTGAAGTTCAAGAGTCATCGAGTCTAATGAAAGAGACGAAAACAGTATGGAAGTCTAGGAAACTGGGCAGGGATCAAGAGAAAGGAACACAAAACCGGTTTAGAAAACACGCGAACTTGTTCTTCTACCCATTGGCACACGGTTGGCTCAATGGTATTGAAGTGGGTACATACAACCAGCTTTTCAAGTCACATTATTTAACCACATTGCGTATCATATATTCTTGCGCCGATCCAGTCCATGACTTTGACGCTATGACTCAATTGATGGATCAAGTAGTGAGTCTAGCAATAGAAGAGGGAGTTCCCCTCAACCAGAATCAGTAGAACAGCGGCACATACTGTTTCTTAACACATATACCTCGATAGATTAAGATATAATACGTTTTCTCTCGTTTTTACTATTTATTACATACATTATTATTTTACGTGGTCCGCCGTTCCTTGCAACAGGAGATGGGAAAAAGAGCTTAAGAAAGAAAAGCTCAAGAAAGGTTCAATGGGAAAGGGTGCCATGGCCTTTTTAGTAACTGTGTTTTTGTAGAACATTCACCTTACCAAATCAAGCATCGTAACCATTTCGAAGCTTAGGCTACAAGAACTTAAAGGATTGAACATGTCATTCTTTGATTCCTTGCGTCAAAAGGCCCCATTTTTAGACAAGCTGGCCGACACTTTTACTCCAACTTTAACCAGGGATGAGAAATTCAGATTGAAGTACAAGCTACCAGCTAATGAGAACATTTTAGATGATACAAATGCTGAAGTTACATTCGCAACCCCCAACGGCAATGGCAATGATCATTCGGATATGACCAATAAAGGGAGAAAAACAGCCTATGTATTCTCTGGAAGATTGTTTTTGACGCCTCACTTCCTGGTGTTTCGGGATGCATTCGATCATTCGTCATGCGTACTGATCCTGAATATCTCTACTATTAAACGAGTGGAGAGATCGCCATCCGAATCGTATGAATTTGCTCTTTTAGTGACCTTATACTCGGGAGCAAAAGTGTTGATCCAATTTATTGGTATACGTTATAGGTCAGAGCAGTTTTGTAATAAATTGAAATTGAATTTGAAACAGAACATCCCTAATGCCAAAGCTTTAACGGCGTTCCTAGAAACTTCTTATTCTGAGTTTTTAATTGCTAAGAATATACTGGGGAAAAAGGACATAGCTGTACCTAGGGCAGGTCTTGGTCAACATTTTAAATATCCAGGAAATCCCACTATGGCCAAGGAGAAGGCCAAGTTAAGATTGTGGTTCGATTATTTCAGACAAAATGGAAGAAACTTGGCTGTTGTTCAAACTCCTATGTTCAGGAAATTGATTAGAATCGGTGTACCAAACCGAATGAGAGGTGAAATTTGGGAGTTATGTTCAGGTGCAATGTATCTTCGTTATGCTAATGTTGGGGAATATGAAAAAATTCTAAATGATAACGCTGGTAAGACTTCACAAGCTATCGATGAAATTGAAAAGGACTTAAAAAGATCATTACCAGAATATTCAGCATACCAAACTGAAGAAGGTATTCAAAGGTTGAGGAATGTTTTGACAGCCTATTCATGGAAGAATCCTGATGTAGGATACTGCCAGGCAATGAACATAGTTGTTGCAGGGTTTTTAATCTTCATGTCTGAAGAACAAGCGTTTTGGTGCTTATGTAACCTTTGTGACATTTACGTTCCAGGGTATTATTCAAAGACGATGTACGGCACGTTGTTGGACCAACGGGTGTTTGAATCCTTTGTTGAAGACCGAATGCCAGTTCTCTGGGAATATATTGTCCAACATGATATCCAAATATCTGTCGTATCCTTACCTTGGTTTTTGTCCCTATTTTTCACCTCAATGCCTCTAGAGTATGCTGTTAGGATAATGGATATTTTTTTCATGAATGGGTCCATTACACTATTTCAAGTGGCATTGGCTGTTTTGAAAATAAACGCAGACGACATTTTACAAGCTGATGATGACGGGATGTTTATCGCCATCATTAAGCACTATTTTCAAACTCTGGGCCAAAGTGCACATCCAGATTCAAGCGATATAAAATACAGGCAAATCACGAAATTCCAAGAATTGCTAGTAACAGCATTCAAAGAGTTCAGTGTCATCACCGAAGAAATGGCAATGCAAGCAAGACACAGATATGAAAAGGGCATATTTCAGAATATTGAAACTTTTATGAAAAGGACGCAATTGCGTCATATGCCAAAGACGTTCAATCTTTCCAGTGACAATTTGTCCAATATCTATGACATGTTTTACCAAAGTATAGAAACGTATAAGATCAGTATGGGAACCGGATCATCCAATATGGGTTTCGAGGTATTTATTCAGTTCTTGAGTAAGTTCTGCGATTCATGTAGACCGTGTGAAAAAGAAAACGATCCAGCTTTCCGTGAACAAAAGAGGAATTTTTTGCAAAGATTGTTTGACAACTGGGATTCTGCTCGTATTGGCGAGTTAACCTTAAACGACGTGGTAACTGGATTGGATAAGCTATTAACTGTTGATCTCTTACAAGCTATAAACTATTTCTTTTCTTTGTATGATACGGATGGTGATGGTGAACTGCACAGGGAAGAAGTTCTGCAGCTTTCAGAGGGGCTGCTACTGCTCACAGAACCGTGGAAGAGTGGTAGATATGTGGACCTGTTGACTAAAAAGTGCATTGAGGATGATATTGCCGAAAATATTATCAGGGAGAATGGCGAGGAAATAGTTACTATGAACCAGATTGAGTTGCCCACAGGTGTTACTATTGATGAAGAAAAATATAAAGCCGAACAAGCAGAAAGATATTTGAAAGCTGCAAGCAATTTTCTACAGAGATCATTTGAGTATGCTAAGGCAGTTGAGCTTGCGGAGGAGGTTAATTTGATCGATCTATCCGACGATGAAGACGAAGAAAGTCACGCAGCAAAACTGAAAAGATTGGAAAGCATAAGGGCGAACCCTGCTCTAGACCCCACGCATCCAAAGGTCATAGATCTGGCAACATTTAGAATGATCATTCTGGCAGATGAAACTTATGAACTTTTTTTCTCCAACACGTTACGATCATCCATTCACGTCGATGAACACATCAATGTCAATAACAAAAACAAAGTCCTTAGAAGTATGTTTGATGGCATCTTAGCTGACGGCAAAAGAGTTGCTGAACAAGTTCGTCGCCGGGTCGATTCCGTGGCAACTAGGAATAGTATCACTTCGGCAGAAAGCACGCCAACTGCCGCAGCAAGTTCGACAACTACAAAGGAAGAGAAGTACGACGATTTGGATGATTTTACATCGGACCATCAATCCGAGCACGAGGAACTGCTGCAAAGCTCCTGGTTTGAAGTTGACGATGCCAACGAAACGAATGCTATGCAAGAAAGGCCTTTTGAACCGTTATCAGCAAATCCATCGGACAAGAAGTCTAGCCTTATTGAATTCGAAGCATAGTTTTCTGTATACCAATCTTATACGATCTCAAACCTTTATACATTTTGTGTATATATATATATATAAACCAACGTGCACTCAGATTGATGGAGATGAACAGTCATCTCTCATTAGCGCGGATTCCCAGGGCGAAAAAGCCTGAATTCTAGCTTGGCTTGTACAATAAGCGGTGAAATGTAAAGGTGGCGATCACTACCGAGAGGGGTACAGTACCTACAACTGGCACACACACACACACACACTGGGACACAGGAATTTTCTCGCACGTCGTCATGCTAGGTGTAAGCTCTTTCCTGCTAGGTCTTCGACCCACAACAAAAGTGTTTTTTCGTAGCAACATTTCGCTAATCCCATCGAGAACTTTAGCATCATATACCGGTAGGCCACAGAGCACGGCGAAACTGATAAACCCTTCCATACTGGTGAGCCGGAGTGTGGCTTTTCAGCAGCCTATAGCAAAGAGGTTTTTCTTTCAAACGTCGACTCTGAAATCCAGGTGGAAGCCCATTTTCAATGAAGAAACTACCAATCGATATGTGCGTTTAAACAGGTTCCAACAGTACCAACAGCAGAGAAATACCGGCAACTCGCTGGGCTCTATGACTGTCCTGGGTTTTTCGTTGATGGCAGGGATCTATTTTGTTTCGCCATATTTGTTTGAGTATGTGCCACCCTTCTCGTATTTCAAGGACCATCCAAAGAATTTGGTATACGCATTGTTAGGGATCAATCTTGCTGTATTCGGGTTGTGGCAATCGCCTAAATGTTGGAGGTTCCTCCAGAAGTACATGTTACTGCAGAAGGATCATATGACAAGCAAGCTTTCCATAATTGGGAGTGCATTTTCTCATCAAGAGTTTTGGCACCTGGGTATGAATATGCTGGCATTGTGGTCATTTGGTGTTTCACTCTCGACAATGCTGGGTGCATCCAATTTCTTCTCTCTATACATGAACAGTGCCATTGCGGGGTCCTTGTTTTCGTTATGGTACCCGAAGCTTGCACGCTTGGCTATTGCAGCGCCTAGTTTGGGTGCCAGTGGCGCCCTATTTGGGGTATTGGGATGCTTTTCATATTTGTTCCCTCATGCTAAAATACTGTTATTTGTCTTCCCTGTTCCAGGCGGCGCCTGGGTAGCATTTTTAGCATCAGTGGCATGGAATGCAGCTGGTTGCGCTTTCAGATGGGGATCGTTTGATTATGCAGCACATCTAGGAGGCTCCATGATGGGTGTTTTGTATGGATGGTATATTAGTAAAGCTGTCGAGAGGCAAAGGCAACATCGTCTACAGAGCACCGGTAGGTGGTTTTAGTCGGTTTGCAAACACATACCTTCGCCTGACTTATTGTAAATATCACTATGACCTATGTACTTAATCAAATATGCGCATTTAAAAAATATTTAGCCTTGTAATAACATATGTACAAGAAGCACCTTGGTAAAAAAGAATATATTGAGCGGGGGAGGGGGGGGGGGGTAAACAGTGGTACTTCGACGACCTCACTTTCGGTTTTTAAGTAGTCCTTCTCTGACAACAAAATACCCATTCTTGGATTCTGCAGCAAGCCCCGTAGCCGTCCAAGATCCGCTAACCTCGCCTATATCCGCATCTTGCTTCTGGTGTTTAACAGCGTCTAGTAGCATCCTATAGTTCAATTTTGTTGTTTGCCTCGGCATCAGTCGAGCGCCATACCCTTCCACACCTGTTCTATCTTCAACAGGTATATTATGCAGTCTGTTGACGAATGATAACTGCTTGGCGAGTTGCATTTGAATGGCTTTAATGTCCGCTCCTTCTAGGGGCAAGCCTGATAATCGCAGCAGCTTCTTCACAAGCTCTACAGGCGGCAATCTAAGGGTATTCTCCTCTACGTTCGTTCCCAAGTATTCATGAACAGACCACACAGGTTCTGATAGATAAGCCTTTATTTGATCCATAGTCTCAAATTTCTTACCAATCTTAGCTCCTCCGGTGGATGCTAACCGGTAACTTCCCAGACGGTTTATTCCGCCAGCTATCTGTATTCTGCATATCCACCGTGTGCTGAACATAGCTTTGGACTTTGTGTGAGTCTGAGCAGCTCACCAAAAAGAATTGACAACCAGTTGTTATTATCCCCTTCTTTGCTTACATCCACTAAGTGATGACATCTCGTCTGCAGTGACTATTTATGCTCGAAAAAAAAAGAAAATTTTTTTGCGATGAGATGAGATGAGAAAAGATGAAAAATTTCGGATGGTTATTAGTGAAGATTATTGTAAGTTGTATTTGTGTTCTCAAAATATAGTTTAGAAGTATAATAAATAACAGAGTATTAGTGACATCCTATATATACAATGAGAATCAAAAAGAAGAACACCAGAGGTAACGCTAGAAACTTCATCACCAGATCTCAAGCTGTGAGAAAATTGCAAGTTTCTCTTGCTGATTTCAGAAGATTATGTATTTTCAAAGGTATCTACCCAAGAGAACCAAGAAATAAAAAGAAGGCAAACAAGGGTTCCACCGCTCCAACAACTTTCTACTATGCTAAGGATATTCAATACCTGATGCATGAGCCCGTCTTGGCTAAATTTAGAGAGCACAAAACTTTTGCAAGGAAATTAACAAGAGCCTTAGGTAGAGGTGAAGTTTCTTCTGCTAAAAGATTAGAAGAAAACAGAGACACCTACACTCTAGATCATATTATCAAGGAACGTTACCCAAGTTTCCCAGACGCTCTGAGGGATATTGATGATGCTTTGAATATGTTATTCCTTTTCTCTAATTTGCCCTCCACGAATCAAGTTTCATCGAATATTGTCAGCGATGCTCAAAAACTTTGTAATCAATGGTTGGCATATGTCGCTAAAGAACGTTTGGTTCGTAAAGTGTTCGTATCGATCAAGGGTGTCTACTATCAAGCTAATATCAAAGGTGAAGAAGTTAGATGGTTAGTTCCATTCAAGTTCCCAGAAAATATTCCAAGCGATGTCGACTTTAGAATTATGTTGACCTTCTTAGAATTTTATTCAACTTTATTGCATTTCGTTCTGTACAAACTATACACCGATAGTGGGTTGATTTATCCACCAAAATTGGATCTTGAAAAGGATAAAATTATAAGTGGTTTGTCATCATACATCCTCGAATCTAGACAAGAAGACAATTTGCTACAACATGAACCAGCCGAAATTAAAGAAGACGCACAAGTTGAAACTTTGGATGCATCGACCTTAAAGTCTGCTTTAAATGCCGATAAAGCAAAACTTGAAGAAACAAGCAAAGAAGAACAAGAGCAAGAACAAGAACAAGAACAAAATGAGGAAACAGAACTAGACACATTCGAAGACAATAACAAGAATAAGGGTGACATTTTAATACAACCAACGAAGTATGATTCCCCAGTTGCTGCTTTATACTCCGATTTTGTTTTCTATATYGGCAGAGAAGTCCCAATCGATATTCTTGAATTTTTAATTCTATCATGTGGTGGTAATGTCATCAGTGAAGCCGCTTTAGATCAAATTGAGGGCAAAAAAGATATTGACATGTCTAAGATTACCCATCAAATTGTTGACAGACCAGTATTGAAAAATAAGGTTGCTGGTAGAACATATATTCAGCCGCAATGGGTCTTTGATTGTATCAATAAGGGTGAGTTGGTTCCTGCCAACAAGTATCTTCCAGGTGAAACACTTCCACCTCATTTGAGTCCATGGGGTGATGCTATCGGTTATGATCCAACTGCTCCTGTGGAAGAAGGCGAAGAAAGCGAAAGTGAGAGTGAAGCTGAAGTTGAAGAGGAAGACCAAGAAGTCGTTGTTGAAGGTGAAGAAGAAGAAGAAGAAGACGAAGAGTTACAAGCTCAAAAGGAGTTGGAATTGGAAGCACAAGGTGTCAAATATTCAGAAGCTCCTGAAGCCAGCAAGGGTGCCAATAAGCCAAAGAACAAGAAGAGAAAGGTCGACGAAGAAGAAGAAGAAAAGAAGTTGAAGATGATTATGATGAGTAACAAACAAAAGAAACTCTACAAAAAGATGAAATATTCCAACTCCAAAAAGGAGGAACAAACTGAAAGTTTGAAAAAGAAAAAGAAGCAAATTGCCAAGCAAAAGGCTAAATTGGGTAAACTTAACTCCAAAAAATAAGCTGTTCTCTTTTAGGTTTCATGTTACAACTTGATATCTTTTTCTCCTTTATAATCCTCGATATAACAACGTCAGACATATAACTACATATTGTTCCCTTAGAGATAGGAATACTTGTACATTAAAAAATTTTACTGTTTAACTACGAAATTTTTGTTTTTTTTTATCTAAATGTATCAAAGATATTTTTAGGAGAAGTTGAAGAATTATCGTCATATTACATTATTTCCATGTGCTACCCTGGAGTCCATCGATTGTCTATCTGGTACACTTAAGTCGATGTATCCTTGTAGTTCTTTTTTTAGACTCATTAGTACAGTCTCTGTATAGTTTATACGGTCAATATCAGTACCTCTACTAACGTTAATATAAGCCTTTATTAAGAATCCTCCGTTAGTTATCTGTGAATTCCCATTTTCTTCTATTTGCCAAATCTTTTGTAATTCTAATATTAAACCATGCTTCATAAAGAATTTTACACCAATTGTGAGATACTGGAACTCAAATACATACCCTAATTCGTTCATGAGTGAAGTTATTGATGAGTTTTCACCAGCCGAAGATAGTATAATCGTTTCAGCTATTGTCTGCATCGATACACTTCTGTTATTACCTGCAGCTGGAATATCTGAAATCTGTAATGACCAAGAAGAACATGACTTGTTGGAAACGGTGGAAGTTGCGTCCATGTCTACATCTGCTTCATCATCCTTGTTTTCGCCTTCTTTTACATCGCTTTTTACATTTTCACCGTCCTTTTTGCCCACGGTAGTACTGTTGTTATTGTTGGTCTGTGGAACTTCGTCGTGTAGAATGTTCTTTGTCATAGAATAGTCCAGCGAAATTTCATCATTAGTAAAGGACTTTAAAATTTTAAAATTCAATGGCTTATCAGCCATTGTTTCATCAATCAAGTAAGCAAAGGGCAATTCTTTAGAAAGCTTTATTCTGTTCGGTTCAACCAACTGATTCCTGGAATTTACATTTTCGACGTCGTAAGACGGATTTGGTTTCCAAATAGTGCATAAACTGTTATATAAAAGTGGTGGATTACCTGATATTGTTGTTAGCGTTGATATTAATAAATCATAGCCATCATCATTAATAGATCCAAATAGACTCAGTTGCTGGACCATGTTTTCTGTTAATGCAAGTTCTGCTGGCCAGTAAATGCAACGTTGTTCTTTTTTTTATTTTGGTTCTTTATTTTTTTTTATTTCAGATGTTTTTATAAATCTGTATAATAAAAATATTTCTTTTTTCAGAGCAAAGGGTATCCATTATAAAACACAAGGCTAGGAAAGAGTAGATTCCGACAAACAATAAGAAGTAAAATCTCTAAAACCCTAAACAAGAATAAATAATGGCCGTCGATGTACCTCGTACTGTAATCAATAAACTTATGCTGTTTACCGTGGCAATGGTTGTACTACCTGTACTTACGTTTTTCATTATTCAACAGTACACACCAAACACCCTAGTCAGTGGAGGTTTAGCTGCTGCAATGGCCAATGTCGTTCTCATCGTTTACATCGTTGTAGCCTTCTGTGAAGATACTGGCGATTATAAGGTTGAAAGCAACAAAAAAGAAGATTGATGGTATGAGAATTTCTGCGTTACGTAGGGCATATATTAGAGTTTAGAGTAAAGGTCAAATAGTAAAAAAAAGTAGCTTTTAATGTTATGGCAGATAGGGATATATGTATATATAAACCGATCTTTACATATGTTTATTTCAAATATATGAGTATATATAACGATTAATTATTTTTCTTTATTGGGTTTGAAGATTTTTCCAGAGCACCATAGGTAATATCTAAATTAGATATCCAAGAGAGCGCAATGATCAAAATAAACACCAACAATGCAGAAACAATTAGGCACATAAGAAGTCCCTCGGTCCAAATAGAGCTTAAAATATCACTGTCGCCATCTTGAGCTTCGTTGTTGTCATCGTGGCTCAAGATGTCTTTGGCAGCAAAGTTATAGTCATCAGTGTCAATGGTACCAACCGAATTGATAACGACAGTCAGATCGTCACTAGATTTGTCTTCCAAAAACAATAAGCAAGATTCGATGAATTCGTCCAATTTGTACAAATCGTAATCGCTTGAAGGAAATTTGAACAACACAATGCTTTTGTCTTCTAAGAAGTGGTCATACAATAAATCGGAAGCACTTTGAGCTAAATCATTCACTGTAAACTGCTCTAAAATAGTAGATAAGGTTTGAGGAATGTTCATAGGCAATTCATCAGCGACGACTAAAGCGACCTCATTAGAAAAAAACCTATCGAAAAATGGGTACTCTTGAATACTTTCGTCGAATATCACCTTATCCATTAATGGGTAGTCTTCGAACTCGAAGATGGCAATAGCACTATCAACAGTTGATATCACATCCGCTGTTGAAGAGACAGAGCTGAAAATGTTCAAATTAGTCTCTTTGTTTAGCGAAATAAAGGAGAAGCTTTCCTTGGATGAGGCTGCCTCGGCAGTCTTGGAAAGAAACCACGATAAAGTGAAAACGAAAAAGCCGTACAGTTGACCGAATGCCATTTCTATAACTTTGCAATTCAAATCTGGAATATGGTAGTCACAACAGTTGTTCTTATAAATAACTTTTACCCTTTTATTTCTGCTTTAAAATTTATCAACGTTTGTTCTTATATAAGAAATAGCGTTTGTCTTCCCTACCGTGTATAGTGATATATTTACATATCGCAAAGATGTTGCAACATAGGACGTGTGACAGCTATCGCACAGTTGCGTGGTCTATTTTTCAGTCAAGGAAGCCAATGTTATTGTTCTTTTTTTTCTAATGAATACAGCGCATTGTACGCAGGAGCCCCTTAGTAAGGTTGCGTGCCTACAGAGACTTGGCTCTAACGCAATGCTAAGAGGAGGCGAAAATCGGAAAGTATGCGGCGCAGACTTCTTTCTCTTGGTCATAACTGATCGCTTATAAGAATTGAAATCAAAGTGAAGTGGCAAGATTACTACACAGAGATTAAAATTTTGGACCAATTTAGCCTTGTAATTTCCATGGTGACCGAGAAGTATTTTTCTACATACCGGGACTGAAATATTGCTACTGATCAGTTACTCAGTACGTTTGTTTACACCTTTGGCTCGGTTATGGGCCTTGAACCAAAGTAAAAAGTTTCTGCGAAACCGCGCGCCCATTGACTAGAAAGAGTTAATTTCGAATACCAAATCGGAGTACTTTTCTCTTTCTTCTTTGTATTTTGTTTTCTTCTCTGAGAACATCTAACAATTGATTTGGTACTCTGGCCGAGTGGTCTAAGGCGTCAGGTCGAGGTCCTGATCTCTCCGGAGGCGCGGGTTCAAACCCCGCGGGTATCATATTTTTTTCTCATGTCAGCTTTTATTGCACGAGCTCCAATTCCATTTTTTTAGTGCTCTTAAAAGTGTAGTTGTGAGTTATGTGTAATCGTGTAAGTACACTAGCCTGGGCCAAGGTATGTTTTGATCCATTAATTGGCGTGTACCGACTCACCCTTCACTAATATATATATATATATTTTTGACTTTTCTTAATCATGTAAAACTAAAATATTAGAAGGGTTTGTTCACCTTTTAACCCTTATATCCTAAGAAGAATCAGAATCTAGGATTTATCTTCCCACCATTTAACTGGGCGTAACAAAAAAGCTGGTATGTTTGGTTTTATCTATTCCTAAATATTTGTTCTGATTTCCATCGCTGCCGCCAAAAAGCCAAAAAGAAAGAACTCCTCATAGGGGGCTCGAACCCCTGACATTTCGGTATCCTTGCCTAAGCAAATTGCTTAAAAGCCGAACGCTCTACCAACTGAGCTAACAAGGATGAGTTCTTCAGAAACGTCTGACGATTTAGACTGATTTATCCAAGCGTTGAATTAGTACCGGATTCAGAATACTTGTTATTTCCCCTTTTCGTGCCTGTTGTTGGAACTGTTGGAACAAGATTCTACTATCGTTCATCTACTACTATTATATAAGGTGTTAAAAGATGACATAAATTACAAGACCAGTAAGTTAAGATTCAAAGTGTCGTCGAAATTAATGGAAGCTGAAGCGCAAGGATTGATATTGTAATAGGATCAATGAATGACAACATATAAAAAGAGGAACAGAATCATTTATAATATTATGCACAATTGCAGATTTCTTTCTGTGGATTCCTAAATCCATGAGGAGAATCTCTAGTATAATCTATATACGTAATATTATAACATTAAGAAACAATGGAATCCCAAAGATCATCATACAATTTAAATGGTTATTATATTTTGTAAGCACTAGTTTACTTTGAATCCGACAATGCTGTCTTTTGCGTCTACGCAAACTTCTTCGTATAGTACGTCAGCAATGTGAGCCCATCACCCAGCCGTCGATGATCTTATTTCGGCAATGTAAAGGGCAGCCACGTATATATATTCAAAACCTATCGAGTTGGTTTTTTCAATAACTCTAAGAAAGAATGACAAGAACCCGAGCCTAGTATTTTTATAACATCTGGAAAGTCGGTTTGCTACGTGCAAAGACAGACAATATATGGCGGCCTTTTATTCTTTCATATTTTTACGGTTTGTATATGGTTTCATTCTACCCGTTTTAGTCGTTAGATTTTTTGGGCGTAAGCCAAACTATTATGCTATTGCAATATTCTTTCTTCTATCCAATGAGCGTTACTTTTTACGCTTAATCAACGGAGAGCAGTAGTACTGGAACGCCAGTTTATATGATGGTGGGAGACCGATGAAATGTTTATATATGCACATTGTTAAATATGCGATCTGTAGACAGCATTGTACATCCTTTGTTATTTTGCCTTCATTGCAGCTTTAAAGTTGGAAATCGTTAATAATTAGTAATTTAGTAAGTACTGATAATTAAGAGCAGGTAGTCTTTTCTTTTAAAAATTTATATAGGGCTATAAACACACGTTGTTTGGTTATATGAAATCCAATGGTCCAGGCATGATTCAGAATAATGATAATACGTTACCGGGTATAATTCATCTCTTTATATGCTAGTTTTCTGGTCCATTGATAGATGTTTAACCTGATCTTCACTAATAACCAAATTTGGATATCTGTGTCTACATGAAAAACAACACATATAGAGTAATAGTTTTCACTACTGTTATCTTTGCTTCATATATAATGTCCGAGATCCCCTATCTCTACACAAGTTGTGAATGGCTAAAATTGGAATTGCTATTGCTGCTTTGCCAACTACATATACGCACGCTCTTCGGAGGTTTACCGCTTCATGATAAAAACTCTAGCGACCCCTCCCCCTCTAGCCCTTCCCGGCTGTATCGACGAAATCTGGTTTTTGTCTTTTACTGAACACGCCTCATCCCTTATTAAGGTCATTGTCAGTCGTTTCGAGTTTCAATTGGTTTGATCCTACTCTTTACTCAGAGAGAGAGAGAGAGAGAGAGAGAGAGAGAGAGAGAGAGAGAGAGAGAGAGAGAAAGGTAACCAACGTCGAGCGTTTAAGATGCCAAGGAGTTTATTCAAAAGAAGGTACAAAACTGCAATAACAAGAACCTAAAAGTGGTATGTCGCAAAGATACGTCGTCAAAATCGAATAGCATTGTCTATATGAACATTTAGAGCACTGATTAGGTTGCGTTGTTAGTGGGACCATTATGCGGCGTTGCTGGGAAAAAGAGCAACTTCTTTCAATTTGTCATGGATTTTTTCTTTGGGTTTTTGCTAAAAAGCTCCAATAGGAAAAGCCTCCATTGCCTGTATGATTACGTTACGCTCGATATCCGTCCGATTAATGAAGTATCTATACTCCTTTTTTCCATCCTCTCCAAGGCACCAGGGGAGCAAAAGCAAAAGCAAAGGCACTTCCCGAACGAGAGTATGCACAACCGGTGTCATCCTTGGAGCATGCGCAAAACAAGGTTTAACGTAAAGGGCACGCTTCCAACAACTTTTTTCTAATAAAAACGTAGTTCAACGCTCGTTCACCCTCTAACTGACTCTTCCCATAGGGACCCTCGGCTTAAACGGGCGATGTGTTTTTGTTTATACCGCCCGAAGTGGAAATACGTAAACAACCCAAGACGGCGACACAAAATGCACAAGCACCATAAAACTCACGTCAAAGGTAACGTCAAATTTGTTGTGCTAACTTATCGTTTGCAATATGCATGCAGCAGCATCCAGCAAGAAGGCCTGCAAGGTTGGGTGCGAATCATTCAAAGTGCATCACTTCTATTCGCATCCCGCATACGGACTACCATGTTCGTTTGTTTGTGATTTCCTTATTCGTCTTCCTTTGCAGAAACGGGCTTTTCATTCTTATTGTGGATTCTTTGTAGCTATATATATTAAATAAGCAAATATTCGACGTATTTGCTTGAAAGAAGGTAGTTAGAACAATCTAGAAAGGAAAGTTTGAAATTGTATTGTGTCTTTTTTTCGGGAAAGAGTTTGAGCAAGTTTCAATTTTAGTGTCAGTGATTTTTTCAAGTGTCATTTTTACTTGTGGTCCTTAGTATATTTCTTCTCGAAAAACATTACAGTGATCGGTTTCTGGAGCTACAAAAATTGTAAAAGAGTAATACAATAGAGGGTCTCGGAAAGCAACAATAGAGCCAAAATATTTTCATCCGTTTTATCAAACATCAAAGGAAGCTTCAATCTTCTTATAATGTCAACATCCCTTTTAGTGGAGAATAGCCGGACTATTAATGCAAATGATGAGAACAGTATAAATGATACTCAGCGTATCGTGCAAAAGAGAACTGTTCCAAGAACCATTCTAGGTAATGTCACAAACAATGTAAATATTCTGCAAGAGATCTCTATGAATAAAAAAATCGGAGTAAAGAGCTTTTCAAAACTAAGCTCTTTCTTACCTTTGAAGGAAGAAGTTTTGAAGCACAACGATTTTAACTCTTCTTTTAGTGATACCGTACAGGAAAGGAAACAAGGTTTTTTAAAGAATAAAGAAAATATTCCCGAATATGGATATTCCGATCAACAACAGCAACAACATCCTAACGATGAGTCAATTCGTGTAGAATCAACTGCACTAAGCTCTAATATATTGGAATACTCTGAAAATAAATCAATTTCTACCCAAATGGAATGGCAGAATAAGATCATAAAAAGGAATTTTGAAGATTCGAAAAAAAAACGGCCAACATCGACTCTGGTTGAGCAAAATCAACAAAAGAAGTTTAAATTGTATGAGCTTACTACAGAAGAAGATATTCTCGAGGAATACGAGTGGGATGATTTAGATGAAGAAGATTATGGTGATCCGCTGATGGTAAGCGAAGAAGTTGATGATATTTTTGAATATTTGCATCACTTGGAAATACTTACGTTGCCAAATAAGCCAAATCTTTTCAAACATAGGAACATCAAACAGAACAGAGATATTCTAGTGAACTGGATAGTCAAGATCCATAATAAGTTCGGTCTTCTTCCGGAAACATTATATCTGGCCATAAATATAATGGATAGGTTTCTTTGTGAAGAGATAGTTCAACTGAATAAATTACAGTTAGTGGGGACATCATGTTTGTTCATTGCCTCTAAATATGAGGAAATTTACTCTCCAAGTATAAAGCATTTTGCATATGAAACAGATGGGGCCTGCTCTGTGGACGAGATCAAAGAAGGTGAAAAGTTTATATTAGAAAAACTAAACTTCCAAATTAGCTTCGCTAATCCGATGAATTTCTTAAGGAGAATATCGAAAGCGGATGACTATGATATTCAATCAAGAACACTAGCCAAATTCTTGATGGAAATTTCTCTAGTAGATTTCAAGTTCATTGGAATATTACCGTCTTTATGCGCCTCGGCAGCAATGTTTCTTTCTAGGAAAATGTTGGGTAAGGGCATCTGGGATGGCAACTTGATTCACTATAGTGGTGGTTATACAAAAGAAAAACTGTATCCAGTTTGCCAATTGTTGATGGATTATCTTGTAGGGCCTACCATTCACGACGAGTTCTTGAAAAAATATCAATCGAGAAGATTTTTGAAAGCATCCATAATATCTATTGAATGGGCTTTGAAAGTAAGGAAGAATGGTTATGATATAATGACTTTGCATGAGTGAAGACGAAACCTATACAGAAACACACTCTCCTTTTCCTTTTCTTATTCTTACTTTCATTCTCATTCCATCTATCTTATAGAAACCTAGGCATTCACGTATTCACATATAACCGTAATTTCATATATACTACCATGCAGTGTCAGTTTTATGAGCTGTAATAATTAATCAAGTATTCGTTTTTATTATTGTATGCGTTATATATTGATTTTTTGAATACATAAATTAAATAAATGTCTATCGATGTTACGTGAGATGCAGGAGGTAGTTTGGATAATTTCGAACTTAATTAATGTTTTAATGTCTTTTGTTTACACCAATCAAAAACTTTGAAATAAACCATGCCGTGTTTTGGTTTTTTGAATTTGAGTCTTAGAGAGTCTAGATTCGTTTCGGGTACGGCGATATCCCCGATTAATTCATTGACAAAATGTTTGAATGCTGAATCTGATTCAGCATCGACACCACCGCTGTAATGGATGAAAGTTTGATCCCATTGGGAGGATTCGTCTTTAATTTTCTTAGCGATATACATTGACATGGCGGCTAAGTATGATGGTTTCAAATGAATGAATTTATTGCAGCATATGGAATATTCCATGATGAATTTGGCCATGTTTCTTGTCTCAATGTCATAACTATCGGCCTTCGAAATTCTTCTTATGAAATTCAAAGGATTTGGTAGAGATATATTGTAAGCTAATGAAGTCAAGGTAAATACTTCAGCCTTTTTGATATCTTCAACGGTGGCGGCACCGTCAGTAATGTATGCGAAGTTTGCCAGTTTTGGTAGTTTAACTTCCTCAAATTTGCAGGCAATAAATAAACAAGTGATGCACAATAATTGTAACTTGTTCAGTTTAACAACGTTTTGAGATAGAAAACGATCCAATAGGTTAATTGCCAGAAACAATGTTTCAGGTAAGCATTGAAATTTTTCATGGACCTCAATTAGCCAATCGATTAATAAAGCCCTCATGGAACTCTTCAAATGGTATGGAGACTCAGTATCCATTAAGTAGTTATGCGTCGGAAGCATAAGAGTTTCTTTTTCGTAAAGGTGAGAAAATATAGAATCTGTATATTCTGCTACCATGAATGGATCATTTACCTCTGATGAATCTAGATTTTTCCAGTGATCGAGTTTTGGTTTTTTTACAGTCTTCAAATCTGTGGAATCATCTGAAAACTGTCTTTTCCTAGTTTTTTCGATATGAGTAGAATTTCTTCGTATCTTACTTTGAGGAAGTTGTAAAGCATCGATTTTATTGCTGTTCACCTCGGATAGAATTTTCTTTTCATTTGTAGAATTTGGTGTCAGGTTTATTGAACTTTCTCTTGAGACTGTCTGAGGAACATTTTCCTTGCCTGTATGATTCTCATCGTTAACTTGGATTTTTCTTTCTGTGATTGGACTGGGAATGCAATTCATTTTTTAAAGAAGTGAGAAAGGGAAAAAAATATGCAGAATGGTAACTGTTTAACACACGAAATGGTACGTTGATATTTATAATTGTATGTTATACTTTTTTGCTTTCTAACACAAAACAGAAGCTTACTTAATAGGAAAGGAAAAGCGTAGTTATATATATATGTAGGTTGTATTCATGAAGAAAGTAAATAAACTTAACCCTACAAGAAAAAACAGGCAATATTCGAAAACGGTAAATACTCAAAGTAAGTTGCGAATTGCCAATTGCCAATTGTGAGATCCCAAGGGCAGCCAGGAACAACCACGTCCTGAATTCTGGAATAGAGCGTCTTGTTTTCACGCAGAAGGCCCTTTTTGTTTACAGTCGCAAAAAAAAAAAAACGCGAAGAATACGCGTCAGTCCCTATTTTTGTGGTACGCGTGTTACCTTTCCGGCAATTCTTTTTAGGGACGCGTTTCTTTGTCTTATAGCAGTATACGGCATTCCCTCTATTTTGGTGTATGCTAGATCGGTATTACTACTGTAGTCTCCGTTTGTGAACCACTCAGTAGGCTCTTGAAGTACGAGCAATGTACTATAAAAAAAACAAAGGCAAAGATACCCCAATGAAAGATGTCTATAGACTATTATAGATTCAAAAAATAAGCTCGCACTCAGGATTGAACTAAGGACCAACAGATTTGCAATCTGCTGCGCTACCACTGCGCCATACGAGCTTGTATTTGTTGGAGTAATAGCATTTACTTTAAGTATATACTGAATCGTTTAATCGTTTACTCAACGTCCTATTTATTTCCAACACAATAGTTATACTACTCTTTTGATTCCAAAGCATCATCTTTACAGAAAATTGCAAGTACATAGATTAAACAGATATCCCTCAAGTAGCACGTGGCAGGTATGCATGTACGTCTCTAGTGAGGTTAGCTTCATCCCTTCCAAGCAACATACAAGTATGAGATAAAAGTTAGATAATACCCCCAGTCTCCTGGTTCTGAATTCCTTTACAGCAGTTGTAACTCTTTTTAGAAATTTATTCTAGAGTGCTACTTTTCAGCATTAGTATTCATATTACCCAATCGTCCCGCCTCAGCTTTACCAAATTCACCAGACTTACTTGTTTCTTCCTTTTTTTTCGAAATAAAGATAAGTTATTGTACAAACATCAGGCTTGCATTTTTAAAGGATAGTGACTATGAGGTACATTCAAGAAGGTCTTCTTGTGTTGGAATAGGTGATTCTGGACATAACATTCTTTACATCGAATAGGTAATCTCGAACATTCTTTAATATGATACTAATTATGTTGAAACTGACTCACCTTAGTGAAATGAGTATAAAGTTTTTTTAATCTGATAAAAATTAGCATATAAGGAGATGAGTTAAACACGATTTTTATTTTCCATATTCTGAATTATGTCTGAACCATTGGGTTTCAAGTAACCAATCAGTGTGTGTTTTATATACTTCTTTTATATATTAAGAAAGAACTGATTATTTGTAATCATTACTACTTACTAAACTTACTAATTATCAACAGCTTGACTAACTACCTGTAATCGCAAGTAAAGACTCAAAAATAGAAAGGTTGTTTTCACAAACGCCGTATTGCGCCAACAAGATTGTGACCACGCAGTAGTTCTAGGTCTATAAAACATGTGCAAGACACGTGTACCTGGGTACAAATGACAATTAACAAATAACACATAACTGCTGTGTTTCTTTGGATTATTCTCTGTTTGTATATATCGTAAAACGTGTGTTTCTTTTTATTCGTCGATTTTTTTTTTTGCTTCCGCCGTTCACTAATTGGATAATCTCCGAAATATGCTGGAACATGGCTGACACATTCAAAATCTCACTTAAAAGAGGGTGCCAGAACTATAATTCTAGCACAACATTAATAGCAACGATAGGAAAGAGTGCTGGCAAGTGCCACTAACTAATGAGAATTCGCTTTTTGACGCTTAAATCCACGCTGGGCTCAATAATAAGAAGCCCCTTGAAGGGTTTCCAATTTTTGACAGGAGCTAGCTCATCGAACACACAGTCAGAATCACCTGAAGC
The DNA here is from genome assembly GCF_001298625.1 of Saccharomyces eubayanus. Taxonomy (NCBI): domain Eukaryota; kingdom Fungi; phylum Ascomycota; class Saccharomycetes; order Saccharomycetales; family Saccharomycetaceae; genus Saccharomyces; species Saccharomyces eubayanus. The sequence goes on from NC_030982.1 coordinate 689,097, forward strand.
CTCCATTAAATATGCCACGGAGAAACAGATATTGAGAACACCGTCTGCACCGACAGCCATCCCTCTGAGGGAGATTATTTATAAAGTGCCCGGTTTGTTCCCTCGCCCTCTAGAAGATTCTGTTAAGGATTTCCGAGATTTCATCAAAAACGAGGATAGCTTTCAAACTGAGCTCTTGGCAACGTTGCCATTTTATCCAAACCCGTCGACAGCCAAGAAGTCGAAACTTATAAAGACTGCTGTTGATGATGACGGTAATTATATCAATGAATTTTGCATATATCCTCAGACACCTTCAGTACCTGAAGCTGATTTGAAACACTTGGTTTTCATTCACGGGTACGGTGCCGGATTGGGTTTTTTTATTAAGAATTTTGAAGATATCCCTCTATTAAATAATGAATGGTGTGTTCATGCCATTGATTTGCCCGGGTACGGCTTTTCTTCAAGACCAAAATTTCCATTCAAGTATCCAAGAGATGATATTCATAGCGTTCAAGATTGGTTTCACGAGAGGATACACACTTGGTTTAAGAAAAGAAACCTTTTAGACAAACCTGAAAAAAATATTGTCATGGCCCATTCTTTGGGATCTTATTTGATGGCATTATACTTACAAAAATATGAAAAGTCTCCGTCTTTCAAGAAATTGATTCTTTGTTCCCCGGCAGGCGTATCTCACAGAGATTTTAATAGTAGTAATTCAGACGTTGAGAAATGGAAACCCCCTCCTTGGTGGTACGTTAAGCTTTGGGATAAGAATATTTCTCCATTTACGCTAGTGAGAAACTCTCGCCAGTTCGGTTCCAAAATCACAAGCGGATGGTCATATCGGCGTTTTAAACATATCTTGAACGGTGATCCGGATCAATCAAAACGGTTTGAAGCTTTGCATAGATATGCTTATTCCATTTTCAACAAACGTGGTTCAGGCGAATACCTATTAAGTTTTGCTCTGAAGTGTGGCGGTGAACCAAGATTATCCCTGGAAGAGCAATTATTTAACGGCAAGAACGCAAGTGTTTTAGAGAATGCGAAGTATGAGTGGATTTGGCTCTATGGGGATGACGATTGGATGGATGTCAATGGTGGACTTAGAGTCTCTAAACTTTTAAACGATAAGTTGAAGCAAAAAAGCAATGTTATCACCGTCCCTAATGCAGGACATCATTTATATTTGGATAACCATAAATTTTTCAACAGTATCATTATGAAAGAAATGCAAAAAGTATGAAAAATGTATGTAGTATATAGTATTTTAGCAAAAGCTTTGTATCGGTTTTGACGGCTGATTTCCTCTTCTGTTTACATACCTAACAACTCTTCCAGTCGTACGTTAAAACAGCTATCATAAAAACGTCAGTAATATACCTCATCAAGCCGGTGCAGTTTTTTTTTCTATTTTTTTTATATTTTGTTTGGAACATAATACTCTAGAGTGACATTATAATGAAAACAATATTTACAGTATACACATTAAAGAAGTAAATAATACCCATTCCATTACAGAAGCAAGTTCTTTTACCCAACTATATCATGATGTACATTGACCCCGAATATATTCAAACAGTATCGGTCCCTCACACGATAATTATTTTGAGTTGTACGTCTGGACTAGGATAATCAACCTGTTTAGTGTTGAGCCAATTATGTTCAATACCAGAAGCTCAAAAGGCCTTGATGGGTGACTCTAGATCAAAACGATTTCATTGGGCCTTTTGTCCTTGCAGGTGTAATGACACCCTATCTTGAACCTTTCCGGAAACTGAAACCGTAGATCATGGAGAAACCGAAAAAAAACCGAAAAATCATTATTAATAGAAAACAGGTTATCAGTGTCATATCTTATTCAGCCATCTTTCCCCTGCTCTGGTGTTGCATATACACATACACGTCTATAAAGGCTCCCAAAAATGACGGCTTCATCCCTTGAAGATAACTTACTGCTCGAATGCTACAGCGACCCTGAATTAAGAAGGTGGACACACTTGGCTAATGCGAGAGTTTGGAAGGGCCTTCTCACACTGGACCAGTATGTCGAAAGAGAGCAAGTGTTGGGGTCTTCGGAGATTTCTCAGAAAGACAAATCAGACGAGACAATATCAAGATTCCCAAAAAGTTATCAATGGCTTGGGCAAAAGTACTTTGTTTTGAAGGATACATCTTTGCCCGACAACGGGAAGTTTAGTCAAGTTGTTTCCAGTTGCGAAACATTGAACAGAATCGGGTATTGTATTCACCCAGGGTCGAACGGAAAGATTGAACCAGCTTTAATTGTATGCATTGGAGGTGTTTTCACCTTTGAAAACCACCGCGGCAAAGGCTATGCTAAGAGCATGATTACCAAACTGAACGAATTCTATGATAATATACGTAATGAAGCTGGGGGTGTATTGGAATTGAAAAACTTACTTATCAATCTTTATAGCGAAGTGGGAGATTATTATTCCCCATTAGGGTACAAAAGTATGCATGTTCCACTGCACCACCTTACCAAATTAAACGAAATTACTGAATACTATTGCCAAGGAGGGTCTGATGCAAACGGCAAGTATTTGGGATTTGATGATTACGAAGACTTAGTGAAATTACACGAAGGACAGTTCAATAAAAGTCTAATGAAATTACATAAGAATAATCCAGAGAAGTTCATTTTCACTATTGCACCAGATATAGACATATTCAAGTGGTTCCAGTATCGTGACCTTTTCATCATGAAAAGATCGGGAAGGGAATCTCAAGAAAAGCTGTCCTTCGGATTTGCATTGAGTGATAACAGCCACATCATATGGCATCACAATTGGAATGGCAATTCTTTGATTATCGTCAGAATCTACATACCTGAAGAAACCATTCAGAGAAAAGAAGCGAAACTTAAACAGTTGCTGAGCCAAGCCATAAAAGAAACACAAGATCGAGGGATGCATGCGGTAGAATTCTGGGATAGTGAAATTCCTGTCAAACAGTATCCACAATTATTCCAATTACTGACCGAACTGGAAGACGATTCTAAACTCTTTTCGGATAACGGCTCCATCAGTGCTGTCAGACCTCCTAAGGGTTATACCGCCGACAAGGTTATTTGGGATAATAATACCAAATTCTGTTGGTTTTAAAAGTGAACTATGAGGTTCTACAAAATCAAAACAAAAAAATATTAGATCTTGCGCTATATATTATTGTTTCCTTTAATAAGCATATATAATACCGTATGGTAAAAAAACTTTACCTCTTTTGCATTCCCATTCAAACTTGCTTGCTCACTAAATGTAAATAGAACGTTTTTTGATTTTCTTAATAGTTCGCAATAATGTAGCCGAATGAATTTAAGGGATTCTGATGCAATGCCGGAAGATTTTTCACCCATAAAGTCATAAGCTGAACACAATACAGGCAAGAGGACGATTATAGTTCGTCTCCTACACTCAGGATTAATTAAAGAGTAAACAAATGTTTTTATTAAGGGCTAGATGCACCAGCCGTTTTCTATCGAACACATCACTGCTTCCCTGTAGACACACGAATGGGAGACCACTATATCACTTACTCACAAGGCACCAGCAACATAGAGGCATAATAACGTCGACTATAGACTGGAAACCAATCAAAACTGGTAAGAGTCCAAACGATGATTCCAAAAGGAAAGGATCATTTGGAAAGAAGATCGTGTTGGGGTTAATGATTGCAATGCCGGTAATATCATTCTATCTAGGAACTTGGCAAATGAGGAGGTTAAAATGGAAGACAAAGCTAATTGCAGCGTGTGAAAGTAAGCTGACCTATGACCCGATACCGCTTCCTAAAACTTTTACTCCTGAGATGTGCGAAGACTGGGAATACCGTAAAGTTATTCTTTCCGGACATTTCCTCCACAGTGAAGAGATGTTTGTTGGTCCAAGAAAGAAAAATGGAGAGAAGGGTTATCTCTTATTCACGCCATTTATCTTGGACGATACTGGCGACAAATTGCTTATAGAAAGAGGATGGATCAGTGAAGAAAAAGTAGCTCCTGAGTCAAGAAACTTGCATCATTTATCGTTGCCTCAAGAGGATCATTTGAAATTGGTCTGCTTAGTAAGGCCACCAAAGGCAAGAGGCTCATTACAATGGGCAAAAAAGGACCCAAATTCTAGATTGTGGCAAGTGCCGGACATTTACGATATGGCAAAAACGTCCGGGTGTAAACCTATCCAATTCCAAGCCTTGTACGACATGAAGGATCATCCGATACGCGACGAAAACTCAAAGAACGCAGCTTTATCAAATCAATCAACTTTTAGCTTCTGGAAATTCTGGAAACGTGAACCTACTGATATCAAGACTGAAAAGAAAAATCTTTCCGAAGGCAAGCCAAAGCCGGAGGCAACTGACCAAACAATCGAGTTCAATGAATGGCAGTTCATAAAAGCGGGTGTTCCCATAGGTAGGAAGCCCACGATTGATTTGAAAAACAATCATCTACAGTATTTAGTAACATGGTACGGCCTTTCCCTTCTGAGCACGATCTTTTTAGCCGTAGCTCTTGCGAAGGCTAAAAAGGGCGGAGTTGTGTCTCAAGACCAACTGATCAAGGACAAACTAAAGCACACGAGGAAGTACATGTAAACCGCAACTTTCTTGGTGAGTTCTTAACAGTGTATGATTCACAAAACCTCACATGTTGACGCCGTTTGGCCACCGACAGACGTCCCTAAATAGGGACAAATCAAACATATATAACCAAAACTTGTACATAGTGCTCTTCGATCTATATATCTATCATATACTGTTATTATTATCACAGCGCCGCGTTGCCCGGACAAGATCGAAAAATAAGAGCCAAAACAAACGTGTTTTATCTACAGTAGAATCTATTTGGCCAAACTTGTCCCATTACTTATATATTTTCGGGTGTAGGAAGCCTACTGTTTCCCAAGGTACAACCAAGAAATCGTATAATACTTCCATCCATGAGCGAAGATAAAGCCAAATTAGCAACTGCCAGGTCGGCTACAGAATACCGGCTATCTATCGGTAGCGCCCCGACTTCGAGAAGGTCTTCCATAGGTGAATCCTCATCCGTGGCAAAATTTACTGGTCAAGAAGGGCTAACGGGATCAACTGGAGAGTGCAGTGAAAACGCCATACAGCAGGTTCTGTTGCCGAAGATCAGAGAATTGACCGATTCCATTATCACTTTAGATTCAAATTTTACGCACTTGAACTTTATTCACGAGAGTTTGGCTGACCTGAATGAATCACTAGGTTCGTTGTTGTATGGTATCATGAGCAATTCATGGTGCGTAGAGTTTTCACAGGCGCCTCATGATATCCAAGAGGATCTGATCGCTATCAAACAGTTGGAATCGTTAGAAGATGAGAAAAAAAACTTATTAGAGGAAATTTCCAACATAGAACGTGGGGCTTCGAAAACAAATGCTGATGTGTCAAGAGAAAATAAACTGGATAAAGATTCCCAGAAGAAACAGTTCAGCCAACCGCTGTTCCCTTCCTCGCAAGTAAGAAAGTATAGACCATACGACAACAAAGATAAAAGAAGGTCTACTAAGGCCGCCAACAACTTGTCAACAGACAATGAAGAGGATTATGATGACGATACTAGCAGCGAGGCGTCCTTTGTTCTAAACCCGACAAACATAGGGACATCCAAATCCTCTCAAGGGCACGTAAGTAAAAATGCGCGTTCCAATAACAATAACAATAGTAAGCTAAGGCGGAAATCAATCCTACACACAATAAGAAATAGCATTGCCTCTGGAGCTGATTTGCCAGGCATCGAAAACGATAACGTCATCAATTTAGGCGATTTGCATAATCGAATATCGCTCGGAAGTGGTGCCGCTAGGATAGTCAATGGTCCCATGGCAAAAAAGAGGCATTCCATGTTCACTGGAAATGCAGAAAGGACTTCCACAGAAAACAGACACTCAATCGCAAAAAAACCTGAGAAAAAGCTGAGCGCAAGACCGCCTTTCAGGTAAGCGACTCAATGGACCAAAAAAATACTGCAAGGCGAAAGTAAGTAACGTAAACTCAACAAGATGTTTGCTTTTACGACTAGATCACAACTACGATGGTCGCCTGTTTCAACTGCCGGAAAGATGAATACGACATGCATTCGATTCAGTACGGGCACTGCCAAGATCGGAACAAACCCTGAATACATTGTATAACTGAGGAGCCAGTCAGGCTGACTAATTGTGCCAGCCAAGCTTCATGTAATTGTAAAATCAAGTAAATTCTACTTATTTAGTGTCTTTCTTCCGTATTTTACGAATACCCGGGTAACAGTCTCCCTTTATAGCTGATATTTTTTTTTTGTTATGTACGGCAAACCGAATTAACAAGACTGGACAACAGTTAAAACCTGAAAAGAAAGAGAAGAATCTGACTATATATAGAAGCGCACCCCAGCGAAAAAGTTATCGACTGTCCAGGACCTTCGAACAAAGACGTAAAGCTAACCTTTTATGGAAGAGACGGGAGATTCAAAGCTAGTCCCTAGGGACGACGAGGAAATAGTGAATGACAACGATGAAACTAAAGCGCCTAGTGATGAAGAAGAAGGTGAGGACGTTTTCGACTCTTCAGAGGAGGACGAAGACATTGACGAAGATGAAGACGAGGCAAGAAAAGTGCAAGAGGGCTTCATTGTCAATGATGATGATGAAAACGAAGATTTAGGAACAAGCATTTCCAAAAAAAGAAGAAAGCATAAGAGAAGAGAAAGAGAGGAAGACGACCGATTATCCGAGGATGATTTGGACTTATTGATGGAAAATGCTGGTGTGGAACGCACTAAGGCAAGTTCCTCTTCCGGGAAGTTTAAGAGGTTGAAAAGAGTGGGTGATGAGGGAGATGCAGCTGAACCAGAAAATGAAAATGTTGCTGCTTCAGGGCAAGATTCTACATCCAAATTAGAGGATTTCTTTTCTGAAGATGAAGAAGAGGAAGATTTAGTTTCTCGTAAAGGTAGAAGCAACGAATATGGCCGCGACGAAGAAGATCAGGAAGATGAAGACAGGACGGCTGACAAAGGTGGAATTCTGGACGAATTGGATGACTTCATTGAAGATGACGAGTTTTCTGACGAGGACGATGAAACTAGACAAAGAAGAATTCAAGAAAAGAGGCATTTAAGGGAACAGGCCACTAAGCAACCCACTCAAATCACAGGTTTATCGTCGGATAAGATTGACGAAATGTATGACATTTTCGGTGATGGCCACGACTACGACTGGGCTTTAGAAATCGAAAATGAAGAACTAGAAAATGGTAATGAAAACAATGAGATTGAGGAAGAAGAAATTGATGAAGAAACCGGCACTGTAAAAAGCTCCAAGAAAAAAATCTCTTTAGAAGATATTTATGATTTGGAAGATTTGAAAAAGAATTTGATGACCGAAGGAGACATGAAGATCAGAAAAACGGATATACCAGAAAGATATCAAGAGTTAAGAGCTGGTATTACAGATTACGGAAATATGTCATCCGAAGATCAAGAATTGGAAAGAAATTGGATAGCTGAAAAAATTTCAGTTGACAAAAATTTCGAAGCCACTTATGACCTAACTGAATTCAAGGAAGCAATTGGGAATGCAATCAAATTTATCACTCAAGAAAACCTAGAAGTTCCTTTCATTTATGCTTACCGCCGTAATTACATCTCTTCAAGAGAAAAAGACGGCTTCCTTTTGACTGAAGATGATCTATGGGAAATTGTTAGCCTTGATATTGAGTTTCACAGTCTTGTGTACAAAAAAGATTATGTCAAGAGATTTTACGAAGAATTACACGTTGATGATCCAATCGTTAGTGAGTACTTTAAAAATCAAAACACTGCATCAATTGCTGAATTGAATTCTTTACAAGATATTTATGATTACTTGGAGTTCAAATATGCCAATGAAATTAATGAAATGTTCATAAATCACACTGAAAAGTCGGGTAAAAAGCACTTGAAAAATTCTAGTTACGAAAAATTTAAGGCTAGTCCTCTTTATCAAGCGGTTAGTGATATCGGTATATCTGCAGAGGATGTAGGTGAAAACATCAGCTCCCAACATCAAATTCACCCACCTGTAGATCACCCAAGTTACAAACCGGTAGAAGTTATAGAATCTATATTGAACGCGAACAGTGGTGATTTGCAAGTCTTCACCTCCAATACCAAATTAGCAATTGACACAGTACAGAAATATTACTCTTTGGAATTGTCTAAAAATACCAAAATAAGGGAGAAGGTCAGATCCGACTTTTCCAAATATTACTTGGCTGACGTTGTGTTAACAGCTAAAGGTAAGAGAGAAATTCAGAGAGGATCTCTATATGAAGATATAAAATACGCTATTAATAGAACTCCGATGCATTTCCGTAGGGACCCAGATGTTTTTCTGAGAATGGTGGAGGCAGAATCTCTGAATTTGCTGAGTGTTAAATTGCACATGTCATCCCAAGCCCAGTACATCGAGCATTTATTCCAGATTGCTCTTGAAACCACTAACACCTCAGATATTGCAATCGAGTGGAATAATTTCCGTAAATTGGCATTTAACCAAGCAATGGACAAGATTTTCCAAGATATTTCTCAAGAGGTTAAAGATAACTTAGCAAAAAACTGTCAAAAACTTGTAGCCAAAACTGTTCGTCATAAATTCATGACGAAACTGGACCAAGCTCCCTTCATTCCTAATGTCAGAGAACCCAAGATTCCAAAGATCTTAACTCTAACCTGTGGTCAAGGTAAGTTCGGAGCCGACGCCATTATTGCCGTCTACGTTAACAGGAAAGGTGATTTCGTAAGAGACTTCAAGATTGTCGATAATCCATTTGATAAAATGAACCCTGAGAAATTTGAAGACACTTTGGATAATATTATTCAAAGTTGTCAACCAAATGCCATCGGTATTAATGGTCCTAACCCAAAGACGCAAAAATTTTACAAGAAATTACAAGAGGTTTTACACAAGAAGCAAATCGTTGATAGTAGAGGTCATACCATTCCTGTTATTTATGTTGAAGATGAAGTTGCTATCCGTTACCAAAACTCTGAGAGAGCAGCCCAAGAATTTCCAAACAAGCCGCCCCTAGTTAAATATTGTATTGCCTTGGCGCGTTACATGCACTCCCCCTTATTGGAATATGCTAATTTGTCAAGTGAAGAAGTGAAATCGCTTTCAATCCACCCACATCAAAACCTACTTTCTGCGGAGCAACTAACTAAGGCTCTTGAAACAGCTTTTGTTGACATTGTCAACTTGGTAGGTGTTGAAGTTAACAGGGCTACCGATAACAACTACTATGCTAGCGCACTCAAATACATTTCTGGTTTTGGCAAACGTAAGGCTATCGATTTTTTGCAATCACTGCAAAGATTAAATGAACCATTGCTGGCTCGTCAGCAATTGATCACACACAACATTCTTCACAAGACTATCTTTATGAATTCTGCTGGTTTTCTGTACATTTCGTGGAATGAGAAAAGACAAAAATACGAAGATTTGGAACACGATCAATTAGACAGCACAAGAATTCATCCAGAAGACTACCATCTGGCTACTAAGGTTGCTGCTGATGCTTTGGAATACGATCCTGATACTATATCTGAGAAGGAAGAGCAAGGGACAATGAGTGAATTCATCGAACTCCTAAGAGAAGACCCAGACCGTAGAACAAAGTTAGAATCATTAAATTTAGAGTCTTATGCCGAAGAACTTGAAAAAAACTCAGGATTAAGAAAACTGAATAATCTGAATACAATAGTTCTTGAATTATTGGATGGGTTTGAAGAATTAAGAAATGACTTCCATCCTCTGCAAGGTGATGAAATTTTCCAGAGTCTAACTGGTGAATCCGAAAAGACTTTCTTCAAGGGCAGCATCATTCCAGTCAGAGTAGAAAGATTCTGGCACAACGACATAATGTGTGCAACCAACTCTGAAGTAGAATGTGTAGTAAATGCTCAGCGTCATGCAGGTGCACAATTTAGAAGGCCAGCAAATGAAATATATGAAATTGGAAAGACTTATCCAGCAAAGGTAATTTACATCGACTATGCTAATATTACTGCAGAAGTGTCCTTATTAGATCATGATGTAAAACAACAATATGTTCCAATAAGTTACAGTAAGGATCCTTCCATTTGGGATTTGAAACAAGAATTGGAGGATGCCGAGGAAGAAAGGAAATTAATGATGGCCGAAGCCCGTGCAAAGAGAACACATCGTGTTATCAACCATCCTTACTATTTCCCCTTTAACGGAAGACAAGCCGAAGATTACCTAAGGAGTAAAGAACGTGGTGAGTTTGTTATCAGGCAATCAAGCCGGGGTGACGACCATCTGGTTATCACTTGGAAATTGGACAAAGACCTATTCCAACACATTGATATTCAGGAACTAGAAAAGGAGAATCCTTTAGCCCTAGGTAAGGTTCTTGTCGTTGAAAACCAAAGATACAATGATTTGGACCAAATTATTGTTGAATATTTACAAAACAAAGTAAGGTTACTAAACGAAATGACTTCTAGTGAAAAATTCAAAAGCGGTACCAAGAAGGATGTGGTAAAATTTATTGAAGATTACTCTAGAGTGAACCCAAATAAATCTGTTTATTATTTTAGTCTGAACTACGATAACCCTGGTTGGTTTTATTTGATGTTCAAGATTAACGCGAATAGCAAATTGTACACATGGAATGTAAAATTAACTAACACTGGTTATTTCTTGGTTAACTACAACTATCCAAGTGTTATTCAACTCTGTAATGGTTTCAAGACCCTTTTGAAGTCTAACAGTAGCAAAAGTAGAATGAATAACTATCATTAGATGGATATATAGTGTTTGTTATTATCATTATCATTATTAGACAATGGATGTAGACTAGAATGTTTGAACTGTATTTTATGTAATTATTTACTGGCTGTTTTAAGTTTTCCAAATTATCGGCATTAGTAATCTAAGTATTCTGAAGGAATTTGTGTAGTAGTAATACCCTTTAGAGTTAACCTCTGAAAACTAAAGAAGAAGGATTATAAATGTCAAAAATATTTGACAAAATAAAAAAAAAAAAGGATCGAATAAAACAAGTCATTAACTAAACACTTTGTATTGTGAAAGGCAAAAACGCTCCCTGCTTTATTTGGTTATGTTCAGCATACAAATAGATTTATCAGATGTTCCAGCGACTACTCTCATTTGGTCTTCACTCACATCCATACACTTTATCCTGTTACGTAGCGATTTTGCCCCATCGGGAATATTCAATAGTCTGGAGTCACCATTCATTAAATCAATGCTGTAAATTCCCTCATCATTTCCAACTAGTATACCGTTGGAAGTTTTCAAACTTTGGAGAATCGGTAACGAGAAATCATCTTGGCTAATTTCCGTGGCGAAATTTCTCAAGACTTTATCGTAATATGTCTTTGGAGTTGCCTCTGATACCGTCGACTCAAAATGGTCTATCTCCATGGGTATCTCAACTAACATCAACCTCATATAAGGTTTGTGTGAGGTGGCCACTACTAACATGGAACTTTGTGCTAGCTTTATCACATCTTCACTACCAGAATGAACAAAATCTGCTACAATTGCATCTCGAATGTTGAAAGCGTATGTGCTAAATTCGGCGTTGTTCAAAGCGATGTTGTATGAATGCACCAGTGCTTTTGAATCTGAAATCGCGTAACATGCTATATGTGTGAATTCAGCTCTAGTGAGAAACACTGAGAACTTAGTACGACCATCATTGTTACCATCATCAGTGATCACATTTAGCGACGTACAGTTGGAGGCAAGCTTTATTTCTGATAGTTGTTTGAACAAAATCTTACCATCCTGTACTTCCAATAAGCTCAGTTTTAAGAGATTATCCATGCCACTTGAAATGATATACCAAGAGGATTCTGTAAAAGTACAAATCTTTATATGCGTTATCATTCTTGAATGAACTTTCCATACTGCATCAGTGATAAATTCAAAATTCTTATTTAACAGGTAAAATCTCCCGTTCATTGGGCACACATAGTGATAACCGGATCTACCAATCGACCCGCATAGCTTGATAATACCTTTAACCACTTTATGGGCATTAAGGACCTTTGACGTCGTTCTTTGGACGTCGTAGATTGTCAGCTCTCCCGTCGCCGATGAAAGTAATAAATTTTTATCATTATCTATGAAGTTCGCACTAATGAACAACGTATCTCTGGGTAAAACTTTGTTTAAATTCAGATCAAGTGAAAATTTTATATTATGATTCCACGGCTCGATTCCATATCTCGCATTATCGATTGGGGCCAATTCATCGTTTACCGAAAGAGTTTTGAATCGGTCCTGGAATGACGATTTTTTGTAGCAAATTCTATCTTGAATGATATTCTGTAGACTTTCTATCGGTACCTCACCAACAATACCGTTCGACCTTTTGCTCTCTTCCAAGGCAGAGAATGGTAGTGCCGTTTCCCTTATAAAAGCCGCCAATGAGTCTTCCAAGCCATTTTGCTTCAAATACTTTGCAATTAAGAGGTTAGTGTAAAACCTAGAGGTGCAATTGCCATCCATATTGCTCTCCTTGCTTCACTTCTTAACTGACGCTGAACTTATCGAAACATGATACTTTTTCTTGTCATCATCGACCATATTATTTTCCTTCGTGAATTTACATTTGCACCCATAACCACTTTTTAACACCCATACATCTTGATATTAAATATAAACTGGTTTTTTTTTCACTGTTTCCACAGGCCTTTTGGGATGAAGGGTAGAGTTGCGCCTTTGAGAGGAGCGCTCTTACAGAAGGTCACTGCCTGTAGGCGTTTCATGGGACTGGGCAGGCAGGGCTCTTCCAGAGATTAGCGGATCATCTCTGGTAAACGGCTCGCGAGCGGTAGCAGCGGCCTGAGTGCTCTGCACCGAGGGTATACTGGTGTAGTCTTATATCGTTTCAGTCAATGGTCTCGGTTTGATAAAATAGGTATTGCCTACGTATTGATATGTCAAAAGGTTATTCAATTTAGGGAAATCTAAAGTACAACAAGAAACAAGCAAAGATGGGTAAAGGTAAGCCAAGAGGTTTGAACTCTGCTAGAAAATTGCGTGTCCACAGAAGAAACAAGTATGTTATTTTTAATTGAAGTAAAAAAATAGACCCTTATTGTGATTAGATTTGCTGGTATCTCTACCGGAACTATGAAATGACGAGCTTTAGTGGTTATTAAACATTGTACTTATAGGCATGTGCAAACTGAGTAAAACAGTGCTCTTCAGCAAAGCTTTTGAAATTGTGCCTACAACAAACATCAAAAACTTTATAAAGTGGTCTAGTCTACCATATAAGTTTGCTAGCATCACCTAGTTACCCCTGGACTCAGTTCAGACCGAAGACTATAAGAATCACAAGGGATCATCTTTTCAAATATCGATATCTTTTTTACTAACAGAATATCTTCTTTGATGATTATTACAGCCGTTGGGCCGAAAACAACTATAAGAAGAGATTGTTGGGTACTGCCTTCAAGTCTTCTCCATTCGGTGGTTCTTCTCACGCTAAGGGTATTGTCTTGGAAAAGTTGGGTATTGAATCCAAGCAACCTAACTCTGCTATCAGAAAGTGTGTTAGAGTTCAATTAATCAAGAACGGTAAGAAGGTTACTGCTTTCGTTCCAAACGATGGTTGTTTGAACTTCGTCGACGAAAATGACGAAGTCTTACTAGCCGGTTTCGGTAGAAAGGGTAAGGCTAAGGGTGATATTCCAGGTGTTAGATTCAAGGTCGTTAAGGTCTCTGGTGTCTCCTTGTTGGCCTTATGGAAGGAAAAGAAGGAAAAGCCAAGATCATAAGCAGGGAAGTATATCCTTTCGAGGTCTTCACTGTTTTTGTACTTTAACGTATCCCTTTATTCTTCTATCTCGCAAGTTCCTTCTATTTTTTCATTAGGAACGGGAGAATAGTAACATTAATGTTTTCTCCTTAATAGAATGTATAATTCAATAGAAAAAAATATCATAATTTGCACTTTAATTTAATGTTGTGTGAATACGCGATTTATTTACCGTTACCTCTTTTCTTTTGTTCAGAAGGAGGTTTGAATCACATTGCTGTATTATCATGTTGTAGATTAATAATGCTATATATGTAATATATCCATACTTAATATCATTCTAGTTGTTAAACTAGAGACACAATTAGGTCTTATTCGCATATTCTTTTACCATTGCAGTGTCCTTCTCCAAAACTTCGTTCAAGTACGTTATACCACGCTGTTGGTTCGTTAGAATTTCCGCTATTTTATCAATACGATCGTTAGATTCTTCACCGGTGCCTTGTGACATATTGTCTTGGCTTTTGGCATCCTCATTGAAGACCATTAGTTTACCATCTAATTGGCTAGAAATGTTCTTGGCGCGTTCTTTTAAGACAGCCAAACGTGCCCAAAGTTCATTAGTCTTACCTAAGCCCGCAGGGTCCTCACTGCGTTGTAATAAAGTCTGGAATTGTGACCACATTTTTTCTTCTGCTATTCCCAGTGGCAATCCTCTGTTCTTTAAAATCGCCAATTGTGTGCCTAGTTTCAAAATTCTTTTCTCAATTTCTACATTCCTTGATTGTGCCTTCAAAACCCTGGATGCAGTGTCCAATTCATGCTTTTGTTGCAATTGTGTTGATTTTTCTAGAATTTGATTTAGGATAATTCTAGCTTGTGCAACATTCTCAGTTTGTACTTGATTACGTTGATTTAAACCTCCAAACCCGTATATTTGTATTGGAATCGTTTGGGAAGAGGGTTTACTCTCCATTGCTTGGTCCCATTCTTCCTGAAGTACTTGTGCTGGTTTGGTATATAGAATGGCTTCTGTTTCATTCACTTTGTTATATACAAACGCTCTCAATTTTGTTTTCGTCGTGTTAGGGTCCCATGATTCCTTACATTTCAGTACTTGCTCTTGAATTTGTTGGGGGTAATTAGAAAGCTGCTGCTGCTGCTGGACAATTGCCTGTGTTTGTTGTAACGGTACCTGAAATTGTTGTTGCTGTTGCTGTTGCTGTAAGTTAGTTTGAGCGGGGGGTTTAGACCAAGCAAACGATGGTTGTGTGGAGACTGTATTTCCGTATCCAGGGGTAGTATTCGTTTGGGGCTGCTGAGGTTGACCGAAAAGACCACTTCCACTAAGGGTATTGTTATTCTGGGAGTTGTTTCCAAATAATCCACCACCTGCTACGGAACCCTGTGGCTTATTCCCAAACAAACCACCAGTAGCCGGCGCACTGTTTTGAGGTTTAGCGCCAAAGAGTCCACTACCATTCATAGTAGAAGTGTTTTGGGTATTATTATTATCCATAAGTGACCCGGTAGTCCCTAATTTGTTATTAAATAACCCCCCGCCTGTAGTATTATTATTCTGTGTTGTATTACCAAAAAGGCCTCCGGTTGTGGGAGCTGGCTTATTTCCAAATAGACCACCACTGAGAGGTCCACCGGAGGCTGGTTGCTGACCAAATAAACCTGTCCCAGCAGCTGTAGTTCCTGAAACGCTAGTATTGGTGCTTCCTAAGCCACCAAGAGCAGGCTTATTACCAAAAAGGCCACCCCCAGCATTATTTTGTTGATTAGCTCCAAAAGTATTCGTAGTTTGATTAGCTCCAAACCCTCCGGTTGTACTCGCACCGGTAGTCGTATTATTTTGCTGGCCACCTCCGAAACCAAACCCAGAACCTGAAGGTTGACTGGCCGTATTGTTATTTTGCCCAAAAGAAAACCCGGCTGAACCAGCTGGCTTATTTCCAAATCCGCTATTACCACCGCCGAAACCAAACATTTATTCAATTGCCTTACTATACGTGTCTTTTACAATTAACGAGTGCTTCCAGAATACTTCGGCTGGTATTATCTACAATTATATTTTTTCGTCCCTTTGACAATGAATAGTAAACATCGATTTAGAAATTGAATTTCTGCTTTTGCTCATGGCAAGAAACAAAAATTTTAGAAAATATTCGATTTTACTTACGTCAAAAATGACGATATTGAACAAAACTCAGTAAGAGCCTGTTAGGTAATAATATAGCTATATACTCCTTTATGACAGTAAAAGATCCTTGCCCACGCAAAACAGTTATAGATTTGGTAGATACGTTTCTTGACAGCCCCGTATCTGAATTCAGATAAGACCACGGCCACTTATGTGATCTTTAATATGGAAACTAGTGTTAAAGACAGTTTCTGGCAGCTTGATGGGTTCTCCAAACACTTTTCAGTTAAAATCTTCAATGATATTTGAAATTCTTGCAGAAGATCTTGGTAATCATTACGCAGGTGATGAGCATATGGCGAGTTCGAATCAACAAACGAATGCAATATTCGACGTGACGTCGTGACTAAACTGTACAACTGTTCAATCAAGCCAGAACATATTTCTTCCTCTAGCGGTTCTATGCCGCACATTTCATGAAGAGACTTACTTAGCTTCTTTCCCAGCGAAAGTGCTGCTGTCAAGTGTGAATGGTTGCGTAATGAACCGTATATCTCATCCAATTTCTTTAAGTATTCCAAGACATCCTTTATGATCTCTTGACTATTGGTGATGTCTTCCTGTACCAAATGATCCAATTGAGTCATGAATTTTTGAAGGTCGCTCTGCGTCCTTTCCAAATTCAACAGCGTTTTATTTTCTTCATCAGTATATGTATTGGAGAAAGACAAATAATCATCATAATTGGTTGTTATCTGTTCTAATAGTGTTTGTACCATTTTTTGTGAAAGTCCAGATAGATCTCTAATAAGTGCGTCAAGAGGGAGGTAGTGGAAATTCTTCTCTACTAAAAACTTATCGATATCAAACGCAGCCATATCGGCCCCGTCATTTTGAGATTCACGGTACTTCTCAATCTCTGTTGCAAACAGCTCCTTGGATATTTCAGCGGTTACTGGCAAGGCCAAATCCAGATCAGTATCGTTTAAAAAGTCCATATTTGCTTAGGTAAGAAAATGTTACCGTAACTCTCAACTTCTCTTCTTACTATTCGAAATATTTTCAACTTCGAGTTTGATTTTGTAGTCCTGCAGTGGATTCCTTATGCCCGAGCAAAAAGTGCTCACGATGTAGCTCATAAAAGATAGAAACGACCTTCATTAAAGGTGTCAAAGCGCAAGCAGTTCAATTTCCGGGCGTGATCATAAAGCCCAAAAATGCTGGAACTTACAGAATAATGGGAGTGCTAGAACTTATTAAAAGCTAGCAGGATTAATAGTATAAAGTTATATATATATACTACGCTGTGATAAAATCACAATTACAACGACTCCATGGCCAAGTTGGTTAAGGCGTGCGACTGTTAATCGCAAGATCGTGAGTTCAACCCTCACTGGGGTCGGTTTATTTTTCCCTATTTTTTTTTTTTCGCGCAACGTATTTTAAACAACCTCTAAATCAAAACCAAATCGGGTATTTGGTTCAATTATCTAGGATATATATTATACCGTATCAAAGAAACGTGATACCTAATAATAGGGTCATTAAAAATGCTAGAAAACGTATAAAGCAAATGCAGATCTATACATATGTGGAAAGTTGGAATGAGAATAAGAAATAGATAACGTGAGTTCAAATAACGTTAGAGAATTAGTGTGCTCTTCACCTATCGCTAGGCTTTTCTTGATGAGATGGTGTTATTTTTTCCGACCGGGCCATTTCTTCGTTCCCGTCTAAAGAACTATTGGTACTGCTGCTATGGTCAACAGTTGAGCGAGTGTCAGTACTGCGGTGATTTACAGTAGACTGTTGAGAATCTTCTTCTACACCCCATAAATAATAATCTCTTCTAACCTCCACATAGTCGTATGCGAATTCACCAATTTGGTCTTCATCCATACCACGTTCTTCTGCTTCATCAGATATTCTCAGCGTCATTCCAGGAATGTACCCGAGCACAAAGCAAATGATTGCCGTGACAACGGCAGTGTATCCTATTGATGCGGCAATATAAGCAATCTGCTTGTACATTTGCTTGTAATTGTGACTTATCCAGCCACCCTCGTGTTCGCTGACTCCGTCCATACCGATCACCCAATCTGCCGCGAAAAGAGCATTGAATATTAGTCCTATTATGCCTGCGACTCCGTGCTCAGCAAGAATATCCATGGCGTCATCCACTTTAGCATAGTATTTTAATTTAGTGGMAAAATTACAGACGATCCCCGCCACAATGCCTTGGATTAGCGAGCCGTAGAGAGTTATACATCCTGAACTTGGTGTGGCTGCTACCAATCCTGAGATAATACCAGAACACAAACCGACAGTCGACCATTTCCTTTCTGATCTATAATCCAAGAGGCACCATGTCATCCCGCCAGTAATGGCGCTGAGGCACGTGTTCATAAAGGCATAAACTGACCTCAAATTTGGTGATAGTGACGAGGCTGAATTGAAGAGTAACCAACCAAACCACAGTATGGACGTGCCTAGAGTTACCAACGACACATTATGAGGTCTGAAGTTTATCAGCAGTTTTTCATTTCTTTTGCCTAAAAACCAAGAGTAGACGAATCCGGAAACGGCACTCAGAATCTCAATGTTCCCACCGCCTGCCCAGTCCAGCACTCCCCATTGGTAAGCCCAACCGCCCGGAGACCAAATCCAGTACGTCACCGGACAGTACACAATAGTGGCTAGAATGAAGAGGAAAACCATGTGCGGTAGCAATCTACCTCTTTCAGCTGTAGCGCCTGCGATAATGCTTAAGTTGACGCAGGAAAACATCATCTGGAAGGTCGCATACGCAAGTTCAGGATAGACATCGCCGTCGGATTTCTTCCCGTATACGTTCCTAAACCCAAACGAGTCCAAGTTTCCAATGAATTTGTTGTTGGTGGCGGACTTGGAAAAGGCTAAAGAGTAACCCCAAAAGTACCATTGCAGTATACCGACCAGCGTCGCCATCAGCACTACCCAAATCAACGCCAATGCGGATTTTCTTCTCGCCAGTCCTGAGTACAAGAATCCCAGCCCAGGTACCATGAAAAAAACCAAGGCGGCACCCAAAATCATAAAGGCCACAGTGGGGCCATCGTAAATTTCCGTCGTAAGAGGCCCTGTAGATCGACTTTCCATCGTTTCCATTGTGTAAGATCCCGTGCTGTGGAAAGTATCTACTTTTGTTGTTTAGATAAGTCTATAAACGCAAGACTAAAAACTGGGCAAGAGCAGGTATATAAATGAACTACACGATAATGGTGCTACCATTGGACCTACGATGCCCTGGCTCGCCATTAACCGGTGGTATATAAACCTTAACTTTTTTTTTCTTCCGATTTTTCAAAATGAAAAAAAGAAATTTTTCTTTTTTTCGGTGCCTTCTTCCATTCCTCCTCTTCTGTGCTTGTATAGGCGTGGCGTTTGCAACAACTGCGATTGTTATCGTTATCGCGAGCTCTGCGCGGGCTCATCCAATGATAGGGACGTACGCCCCTAGAGATAAGCAGCCAGGGCCTTTTTTTCCGTACTCAGCCTAGAAGATAATACCAGAAGTGAGGGGGCGCAAAAGGGTTCGTGACAAAGCATGTTATGCAGAAACCTGCTGTATGTATATATGTAGTATATATGGTAGCGGTGTGCAGTGATGGCGGAGAAGGATAAGAGGAAAGAGGCTTGTGTAGGAGAACCATGGAGTGGGGAGCGGGGGACGTTTTCTGCCATCCCTCCTTTTCTTGTAGTGGAAAAGATAGTAATATAATGGTTTAGTTGATACGAAGGGGGGCGGGGGAAAGAAAGGCGTATCTAATGCACGACTTCCTTTTGTATCTGGTGCGAGTACTGCGTAGAGGCATGACTTGACTTAACTTGACTTCGTTTCGGAAAAAAAAAAAGTGGTGCAGGGTTTCTTGATAGTGCGAAGGGTGCAGAATAAAAAGATGAACGGATAACAGTGGTTGGCGCACGGTATGGGAAAGCTTTGGCAACGCTAAAAAGGGTTTGAAGAGGCACACGCAATTCGGGCTAAATGTGCTACATGGTATGTATTTGTAGCATATCTTCTTGGTCATTGTCTGGAACTTGTCTGCGCTAGCGTAACCCTGCACTACGAATTCTCGTACAGAAAAAGCACACTTATAGACTGGCTACTAGAAAGTAAGCTCTCGTAATAGGCTTCCCTTCCACCACAACCGAGCATGTGCGACGGTTCAACATCTACAAAAGGTCTACCATACAAGCTGGCCGAAGAGAGCAGAGTAAAAACTCTCATACCGAATGATTTGGTGGTATCGCGGAGTAACTGCATAAAGACATTGAACAGCTCTTCGCCCAAAGTAGACTCCATCTCCTGTATAGACATCTGGCTGAATTACGCCAATGGCTTGCTGAGTTACAGGTACGAGGCCGGTAATGTTGATCCTCTTGTAGAAGAGGAAATCTCTCAGGTCTTGATCAACGTGGCCACATTCTATGAAGATATCGGCATCGAAACCTTGCACAGAGCGTATGAATCTTCACAGCCATCGAACAACCTATGGGTCACGAGCGGGACTTATTTGAAAAGAGGATTAGGCTTGGTCTGCTTTCTTAAGGCTATTTCGCAAACAAATGCGGTTGCTGACCCCAAGAATATGCAGGTGCTCAACATTTCCAACCAGCTGTCTCTGGAGTTCCAATTGTTGCAACAACTGGGAATTGTCATTTTGGCATTATCCAAATTGAGATCAAAAGTCAGCAAGGATGCTGTTGTGGATCTCGAACCCCACGAACTTAAAGAACTGGGCACGTCCAGTGTCTTCTACGCCAAGCTTTGTATTGGGTCCTATAACACTGCATTGCAATGCCAGGATGGCCGTATAGTGGACGTCCTCTTCTTAAAGTATTTACAGAGTTTGATCTATCTTTTCCTGTCAATTAACCAGTATAATATGGACGAATGTGGGATCGCCATTGGAATGCTTCAAGAATCGGTCAAAAAACTATTGAATATAGTCCCTAACTCGCAGCTCAAAGAACTGGACATCCTATCTTCCACAGATATCACAAAGAAGAGGGATATTTTGAAAAAGGCTTTTAAAAGGAAGATACATACCACTACTTTAAAGACGAGTCACATATTTGAGAAGAAAGCATCCTCTACATACAAAAACGGCATGATGCCCTTATTAAATCTCTCGTTGAATGATTTTATAATCCCCCTAACAATACTATTAAGATACAGGTACCAAAGAACCAACGATAATTTTTCATATAAACCGGTAGAGAATGACATTGAGAAATTGAACAAGCTCTTGCCCAGGGGCAAGTCGTCGGATATAGAAGGTATCCCATGGACGTTTCAAAATGGTCATTTAACATTTGAAAACTCAAACGACGCTAGCAATGAGAACGAAAACTACTTCTGAATACCTGGAATAGGTGGATTCATTTATTTGTATGTGAAAAAACTGAACAATATACGGATAACAAAATCTAGCAGTTGGTGAGGATATAGCTGAATATGTTGGAACAAGATTCAACTATTGTCCATCTATTACTAATATATACGGTGTTAAAAGATGACATAAMTTACAAGACCAGTAAGTTAAGATTTAAAGTGTCGTCGAAATTAATGGAAGCTGAAGCGCAAGGATTGATATTGTAATAGGATCAATGAATGACAACATATAAAAAGAGGAACAGAATCATTTATAATATTATGCAAAASTAYTGATTCCTTTCTGTGGATTCCTAAATCCATGAGGAGAATCTCTAGTATAATCTATATACGTAATATTATAACATTAAGAAACAATGGAATCCCAAAGATCATCATACAATTTAAATGGTTATTAGAATATTTATGAGGTGAAAAATTGATTATGATTTAACATCCAAGGTGGTGAGCTACAAGTGACACCTTATGATTTACTAAACAGTTAATCATCAAAACAAAAAATTCGTATATATGTAGATATATCAATGCCTTCTTATGAATACACTTCTTGATGCTAACAAGCTGCAACATCTATTCAAACCGCTTGTTCCCCGTATAGGAACGCATCAACCTTAAAAATATCAGTCTCGAATGGTAACTTAATATGTTGAATTTCCCGTGTTCTCCAACAACTATCGCTTGCGTGGCGTAATGGCAACGCGTCTGACTTCTAATCAGAAGATTATGGGTTCGACCCCCATCGTGAGCTTTTTTTGGAGATTATTTTTTTTGCCATTAGGCCATTCACTTCTAAGAATAATAAATAATAAAAGGAAGGATATATGATAAATGATGTCGAGAAAAAAAATTTTGCATAAAATATACACTTAGATACGTAGCTTTACACATAAACGGACACCGCTTTTGTTACTTTAAGCTCAGATTTCTTTTGTATTATTTTGTGTTTCTCGTTAACACAATAACAAAAAATTATGACTATAAACCAAACCCACCATTAGAGTAGGCCATTGGTTTCATATCTGGATGCTCAACAGCTTCGAATGTTTCAATTATTAAATCTTCATCGTCATTCTTTCCAGCTTGTAAAATACCGTGACCAGGAACAATATGAATAATACCACCAAGGTTACCTTGACTATCACAGTAATTTGGGGCACTGAAAACTGTCATTAGTTTACCATTCTGTTCAAAATGCACACCATCCATTCTTAATTCGTGGGATCTGAAAACCTTGCGCAGGTTGTTGTTCTTTAGGAACCTTTCTGTGATATCAGGCCCAAATGCATGTCCTAGACCACGTTGAGAAGGACCCATACCGTTAGCTTCTTGAGGATCTGCCCACAATAATTCCATAAATGCACCGTCTCTTGGTGGTTGAGCAAATCTGTTAATACCCTTGAAATCAGACAAGCTTGCTGAAGGATCACTTGGTAGACCACCATGCATTACAAGATAATCATCATTAATTAGCGTAGCCAATGGTAAACTTTCAAAACTTTGTGAAAACATGTTGAATATCCTTTGAGAATATTTGTATTTACATTCATCTTCAAAACCATAAATCTTGTTCATATTATCACTTTCATGGTTTCCTCTATTCAAAAAGAAGTTCTTTGGATATAATATTTTCAAACAGTAAAACAACAACGCAACTTCACAGGACCAAGAGCCACGATCAACAAAATCACCGTTAAACAGGTAAGTGTGATTGGGACCTACTTTACCGAATTTGCGGAATAAATTCAAAACGTCGTAAAATTGACCATGTGTATCACCACATACTGATATCTTAATATCTGGGGTAGATTTATTCTCTAATTCTACCATAGAAGGTTCTTGACGAAATAAGGTATCAGCATGAGAGATAATAGCCGCAACATACTTCTTTGGAAGAAGTTTGCCCTTCAAGAAAAGGTCGTTAATCATTTGCGAGATGAATTCTTGCGACATATTCTTGATTTCGCCACCGTTGAAGTTGTTCTTCTCGTCATGCAATTGTTCAAATTCTAATTTGGGACCATCGTAGTTGGTCAAGTCAGAATTGGCATCGAATGAACTTAAGTTCAAAGTCTGGCATAGACTGACTTTAGTTTCACCTTCGCCGCCTCCGATGGCTTTCCTAAATCTTTCTTCTCTGATAAATCTATCGCATGTAGCTAGTGCTTTGGTACCGGCTGGGTCATTGGGTTTCGCCTTTAGTAACACAGTCAAATCCTTCTTTGCCTTTTTAAACTCTAATAGTGCCATGCAAGATAATGCACGTCTATGATAAGCTTTGATGTTCTTAGGATCCAACTTTAAGGCTTCATCGCAATCATTCAAGGCACTTTGGAAGTTATCTACTTTGAAATGAGCAAATGCTCTATTCGAAAAATAGATAGATTGTGTGGAATCGAGATCGATTGCCTGGGTGTATTTTTCAATGGCCTTTAAAAAGTGTTTCTCTTTTATAAAAACATTACCTTCATTCTTTCTTTCGAGGGCGTTCATACGATCAGCTTCTGTAGGATTTGACATATTGGAAATAGTTCGGTGATATCGAGGTTGATTGGGTGTGCTTTTTTAAAACTGTCTAACCTCGCTACCCAACTCTATACACTATTTGATCGATCTTCTTGCCTCATCTGTGAAATTTTTCAGTTTCCCGCGGTTGTGTTTTTTACAGCTTCAGCGTTTTACCGGATAGAGAAAACATCAAGATTCCATATTAACGGATCTGCATTAGAAAAAAGGAGAAAAGAGCGTTTCATCTACTAGAAGAATAACTCAAACGTTCGCTGGCGGTACACATTCAGTTGCCCGAAAAAGAGTATTAAGAGACTATCCTTCAAGAATACATACTTGAATTGACGTAATGGGGGAGAATGCACTATTGCGATTCACCAGTATTTTTTTATCATAGAGGATATTGTGATTATGTAGTGTGCTACAGAACGTAAAAGAAGGCGGGATGTTTTCACAGTGTACTTCGCAAAATACATATGGCCCTGTACGATGCCCATATCAGATGTAACCCGTATAACCCAGTACTGTAAGTGTATTCGTCGAGACGAACTTCTCCATACACAATTTTGAAAGGGGGCGAAAAGGACTTTCAATACTAAAGCAACTGAAAGAAAACTTTTGATTTCTTCTAGCAAGACTTATACGTAATATATGGGCAGTATTTTAACAAGATATAGGTCTCTTGGCCCAGTTGGTTAAGGCACCGTGCTAATAACGCGGGGATCAGCGGTTCGATCCCGCTAGAGACCATTTATTTTCTTTTTTCTTTTTCAAAGACCAAATCTCCGTAGAAACCAAAACACTACAGAACCACAAAACCGGTGCTGTGGGCAGCTACAATGTCTGCTCGATTATTGTCGCCGATTCGGGATGCCTCGACACTATACAACGTCTTTGCGTCCAAAGCGACTAACCGCGCGGCACAAAATAGTGAAAAAAGTTTAAGAATGATCTAAGGACAAGTTTTATTCAGCTACAAGGAGACCGTCATTGAGATCCTGTTTTTTTTCTAGCTGGACTCAAAACAGCCCCCCATTAAGGTGGAGCCTAATCTCCTACAATAAGGAACCCATTCGAAAGGCTCCGTATTTATTTGGAGGGGGATACATCAAGGCGTAATATCAGGAGAGAATACAAACGTTGGTGCAACAGCTCCAATGATACTCTCGGCAAGACTGGACCCCTTGCGCAAGACCCATTCTATAGGCTCGACAACCATTCTACGATGACTGTGGCCACCTTTAAAGTAATGGGCCGCGCAGGACTCACTGGTCCACACATCCTATGTAGCCATAAATCTCTTTCTTGAACTTAAGTGCCGCACGGCGTGGGTTTTTTGCAAATTTTCTTTTCACTTGGTTTGACTCATGGCAAGATTCTCCGGAAAGAGCAACGTAGGCTCATCGAATGCCTCTGCGTCTCTTGGAAGTTTATAACCGTCTCAGGCTGCGGATCTGAAGAGTTGCCACTTGCCGTTTTTTTGACATGAGCATCGTTTATCTGTTCTTATTTGTTTCAAGTCCTCAGCAAAAGTAATAAAACATACAAGCAACTAAATATGTGTGGTATCTTTGCAGCCTTCAAGCATGAAGACGTTCATGATTTCAAACCAAAAGCTTTACAGCTATCAAAGAGAATCAGACACCGTGGCCCAGATTGGTCCGGTAACGCCATCATGAACTCCACCATATTTGTTCATGAAAGATTGGCCATTGTCGGTTTAGACTCTGGTGCCCAACCAATCACTTCTTCTGACGGCGATTACATGCTTGGTGTTAATGGTGAAATCTACAACCATATCCAACTAAGAGAGAAATGTTCCGACTACAAGTTCCAGACTTTCAGTGATTGTGAACCTATCATTCCACTGTACTTGGAACATGATATCGATGCTCCAAAATACTTGGATGGTATGTTTGCCTTCTGCCTATACGATTCCAAGAAAGACCGTGTTATCGCTGCAAGAGATCCTATCGGTGTCGTCACTTTATACATGGGGCGTTGTTCCAAGTCTCCAAAGACTGTTTACTTCGCTTCTGAACTAAAGTGTTTAACCGATGTTTGCGACAGTATCATTGCATTCCCTCCAGGTCATGTTTATGATTCCGAGACCGACAAGATCACTCGTTACTTCACTCCAGACTGGTTGGATGAAAAACGTATCCCATCCACCCCAGTGGATTACCACGCCATTAGACACAGCTTAGAAAAGGCCGTTAGAAAGAGACTAATGGCTGAAGTTCCATACGGTGTTCTATTATCCGGTGGTCTGGACTCTTCTTTGATTGCTGCCATTGCCGCTCGTGAAACTGAAACGGCTAATGTCGAGGCCAACGAAGAAGCTGACGTTGAAAACAAAAAGCTTGCCGGTATCGATGACCAAGGCCATTTGCACACATCCGGTTGGTCTCGTTTACATTCGTTTGCCGTTGGTTTACCAAACGCACCCGATTTACAAGCTGCCAGGAAAGTCGCCAAGTTTATTGGTTCTATTCATCACGAACACACCTTCACATTGCAAGAAGGTTTAGACGCTTTGGACGATGTCATTTACCATTTGGAAACTTACGATGTTACCACCATTAGAGCTTCCACCCCAATGTTCTTACTGTCCAGAAAGATCAAGGCTCAAGGTGTTAAGATGGTTCTTTCTGGTGAAGGTTCAGACGAGATCTTTGGTGGTTATCTATATTTTGCCCAAGCTCCTTCTGCCGCCGAGTTCCATACCGAATCCGTACAACGTGTTAAGAACTTACATTTGGCCGATTGTTTGAGAGCCAACAAATCTACTTTGGCCTGGGGTCTAGAGGCCCGTGTTCCATTCTTAGACAAGGACTTTTTGCAACTGTGTATGAACATTGATCCAAAAGATAAAATGATCAATTCTAAAGAGGGCCGGATCGAAAAGTACATTTTGAGAAAGGCTTTCGATACCACAGATGAACCAGACGTCAAACCATACTTACCAGAAGAGATTTTATGGAGACAAAAGGAGCAATTTTCCGACGGTGTGGGCTACT
The DNA here is from genome assembly GCF_001298625.1 of Saccharomyces eubayanus. NCBI lineage: Eukaryota > Fungi > Ascomycota > Saccharomycetes > Saccharomycetales > Saccharomycetaceae > Saccharomyces > Saccharomyces eubayanus. The sequence continues at coordinate 716,029 of NC_030982.1, forward strand.
CGTGGATCGACGGTCTAAGAGACACAGCTGAAAGAGTTATTTCAGACGCTATGTTCGCCAATCCAAAAGCTAGCTGGGGTGACGACATCCCAACTACTAAGGAGGCTTACTGGTACAGATTGAAATTCGATGCCTGGTTTCCTCAAAAGACCGCCGCTGATACCGTCATGAGATGGATACCAAAGGCCGATTGGGGATGTGCCGAAGATCCTTCAGGTAGATACGCCAAAATTCATGAAAAGCACGTTAATGCTTAATATGATTTTATCTGATCTCTTTGTATCCATAAATAGAAAAGAAAAATGTGGTGAAATTAACCCAAATTCTAGTATATATATATATATATATATAGTAAACGTTATCAGCAATCCTTTACCACGTTGATATCTAGCCTTCTTTATCTCCAAGAACTTTATCGAGGTTGATCTGTCACCACATCTAAACACATATACCTGTAATCTCTTATCTCGCTCGTTTCTTCATCTATCTGCTGTAAAAGTGAAAAATTCCCCTGGGAAGTTCGCGCTATCAAGGATCTTTTTCCTACCTATCGGTCCCTGAGAGAACGATTCAAATTTGTGTGACTCTAGTATATATAGCAACCGTACATATGAATACAGGACAGCCATAGTCAGACAATCTATTCAATATAGCACCAACCAGACAACCTTTACAAGGCCCCAAACCTTTTTGTATCCCCTTTTTCTCTATTGATTTTTTTTTCACAGCCCTACTTTTATTGCAAATAGTAACGATATTGATAAGGAACTAGGTAACAAAATACAGAAAAAATATTTTCATTTCAACAAAAGAAGACATTGACGTACACACAAAAGCTTTTCAAGTTTCAAAAACTAGATTCGTAAAGGTATGGGGAGAAATATCAGAAGGCGCAGGAGCAATTCCTCACTTTCAGAGGCCATATCAGTATCGCTGGGAATAAACTATCAAGACTCATCAAAAAACAAGATTCATAGAGCTAGTGTTAGCACAATGTCACCTCCATTATGCCGTTCTTATATGAGTGGATTTTTTACAGGTGCAAGCTCGCCTATGAATTACAATATGTCTGACTCAAAGCTACCCTTCTCGAACAAGCAACACCCCAAAGTGATTCACGGATCAGAAAAATTGCATAGACAAACAGCCCAACTGTCCAATGAATTTTGCTCTTCTTCAGTTGAGGAAGGCTCTCCGACTATTAAGGACTATATGGACATTATAGATAGCGATGACAGAAAAGATGATCAATCTATGCGCACTATAGAAGAGAATATTGATGAAGAATACGCTGATGAATACTCAAGATTATTACTCAGTCCAGCATCCTCAAATGCGGATGACGAACGAAATCGTGCGCTTCAAGACAGTCCAATATCAGAACTAGAGGATGGTCTCGGGGGCGGATACCAGTCCGTCCATCCCTCGCATAATTTGCGTTTAGGCCCAAGAAGTGCGTGGCAGTGGTTTACGTCATTTCCTTCCAAATGCGCACATTACCTACCTGCGGCAGTATTAGGTCTGCTTTTGAACATCTTAGATGCGTTGTCCTATGGTATGATCATATTTCCAATTACAGAACCGGTATTTTCTCATTTGGGGCCCACCGGTATTTCTATGTTTTATATCTCCACAATAATATCACAAAGTGTGTATTCTGGGGGCTGGTCGAGTTTTCCTTCCGGAGTTGGAAGTGAAATGATCGAAATTACCCCATTTTATCACACAATGGCTCTAGGTATAAAAGAGGCGCTAGTGGGTAGTGATGATGAAATCATAACCACCACAATCTTCTGTTATGTGATCAGCTCTATGCTTACAGGTATCGTTTTCTATGTACTGGGGAAATTACGACTAGGCAAAATAGTTGGATTTTTCCCTCGACACATTTTAATAGGCTGTATCGGAGGTGTTGGTTATTTCTTGATAATTACCGGTATTGAAGTCACTACAAGAGTGGCTAAATTTGAGTACTCGTGGCCTTTCTTGTCGGGACTGTTCACAAATTATGACACGTTGGCAAAGTGGTTACTACCTGTCCTGCTGACAATAGTTTTAATCGGTACGCAACGGTGTTTCAAGAACTCATTAGTCCTGCCAACTTTTTACATTTTGACATTGGTTTTATTCCATTTTATTGTTGCAATCATTCCTACATTATCTTTAGATACTCTAAGAGAGTCAGGATGGATTTTCCCAATCGCTAGTTCTGATAGTAAATGGTACGATCATTACAAATTATTCAATATTCATAAAGTTCACTGGGCGTTGGTTTTCCAACAAATACCAACAATGATGGCTTTGACCTTTTTTGGTATTTTACATGTCCCCATCAATGTGCCCGCCTTGGCCATGTCACTACAAATGGATAAATACGATGTTGATAAAGAACTGATTGCGCATGGTTATTCAAACTTTTTCAGTGGGCTGCTAGGTTCAGTTCAAAACTACCTGGTGTACACTAATAGTGTTTTATTTATTAGAGCCGGAGCAGACTCGTCATTTGCTGGCTTCCTTTTGGTAGCCTTGACCGTCTGTATTATGGTTATTGGACCTGTGATAATATCATTCATACCAATCTGTATAGTCGGCTCTCTGATTTTTTTGCTGGGTTATGAGTTATTGGTAGAAGCACTAGTTGATACCTGGAATAAACTGAATAGGTTTGAATACCTGACTGTTGTAATTATTGTCTTTACAATGGGTATATTCGACTTTGTTCTAGGTATCATTGTTGGTATTTTGATTGCATGCTTTTCGTTCTTGGTTGATAGCACAAAATTGCAAACTATTAACGGCGAATATAATGGGAATGTCGCTAAGAGTACGGTTTATCGTGATTATGTTCAAACCAAATTTCTAGAAGGCATTGGTGAACAGATATATGTTCTAAAATTGCAAAACGTTTTGTTTTTCGGGACTATCATATCAATTGAAGAAAAAATTGAAAGACTGCTAGAAATAAGCAATAAAGACTCAACAAAACGGAGAATAAAGTATTTAATTTTGGATTTTAAGAACATCAACGCTGACAATATTGACTATTCTGCAGCAGAAGGTTTCAATAGAATTAAAAGGTTCACGGAAACCAAAAGAATCAAGCTGATCATATCCTCCATCAAAGAAAGGGATCATATATACAACGCCTTCAATAACGTGGGACTATTAAACGATGTGGAATTATTTGCCGATTTAAACAGTGCTTTGGAATGGTGTGAGAATGAATTTCTCTTCCAATATAAGCAATTAAGAGAAAAGGCAAAGAAGCGACTAGAAGAAAGAAAGCAGAATAATGTTGTGTCCGCAATAATGGCAGCCACTCAAAACAAAAAGATCGATAGATCTGGAAATAATTTGAATAAAGGTAATAGAGAACAAGTTAGAAACTTGATGTCCCTACCAACCAACACCCCTCGTAATCATCAAATGCTTTCCGTGGCTCAGAACGTCTTTGCAAATGATGAACAGGCAGTAAAGAATCTCAAGAAGGAATATAAAAACGACGAACCAATTTTACCTATATTGCTATTTGCACTAAAGCAATATCGACCTGATATCGTATCCGAAGTTCAGAAGATAAGAGAAAAAGAAATCAAGTTCTGGGCTCAACTATGTCCCTATTTCAGTAGACGCAGACTAGCAAGTCAATCACATTTAATACATGCAGACAACGTATTTTTCTTGATAGAAACAGGTATGTTAAAGGCAATGTATGAACTACCACAAGGTACATTGTACGAGATCATGTCTAATGGTACATGTTTTGGGAAAATCATCGCCCCAGGAAACACTATGCCTAAAGAACAGAAACTCATCATTGAAACGGAAACAGATTCCATATTATGGGTTATAGATTCTAGCTCTTTGAATAAAATGAAAGAAGAAAACCTTGCATTGTACGTGGAGGTTGCGTTAATGATAATGTGCATCAAGGACACTAGGTTCAAAGAATTACTAGGCTACACCCTTGTTAGCGCATGAGCATATATTTATTAAGTTTATAATTATTTTTTCGTTCACTGTTCATCGTAAATAACAGAGATTAATAGCAGATAAAAGCAACTTATAGTTGCATCCGTATAATCATTGCCTTTAACAAGCACTCATTAATAAATCCCTGAACTTATGTTTTACTTCCGGAATTTTCACTGCGCGATTTTCTTTAGTGAGGCCCCTATCGTGGAGCAAAAAATGACGATTCTCATCGATGAGCAACTATAAAATTCTTTCTACTTCAGAAGCTTTTTCACAGGAACAAGTTGTGGCCTTTTTGTTGTTTGCATCTCCTCAAAACATATTGAATTGAGTAGTTGTGCGGTTAATTCACTTCCGTACTAACTGAGCAACAAGTTAAAACTATAGCAAGGTATAATTTAGATCATGGCCATTCCATCTGTTAGTGTCACCACCGATAATGAATACGAGGACATATCATCCTTCTCTTCTATTGACTCTTACAAGCCTGAGCCCTTTACTGGGTTCAAAGATTCGGAAGCTCCAGAGCAGCCTCTTTTGAAGAATGACACCATTGTTGGAAAGGGACAATTGGAGAATGATGACAGTGTAGACGATCAGCACCGTCACTCTGATGTGCACTCTCATCACAGTTCCAGTACTTTGAAAAGGCCAACTTCTAACTCGATAGAAAAGATGGTTACACACAATGCGTTAGAAGGGAATTCAGAAACAGTAGATTCTTTGAAAAAAGAAGGATTAAACCTGGACAAGAAGGGTACTCCAGACATCACAGCCCCAGTAACAAATTCGGCGCACGATGCTGCATTTCCAGAGGAGTATCGATTAGAGACTGAGACGGGGCTGGTTAAGTTGAAGACACTTGAAACTTTAAGAAGAGAAGACTCTCGTGTTTCCGGAGCAAAAAAGGAGCAGGGCCACGACCACACTGACGCACATTCTACACGCTCCAAAGCTACTGCGTATTCTCAAGGTTCTTCCCTAGAATCCGATAAGTTGAACATAGCAGTGGAAAAGAATAAGAAAAGAATTGAAAAGTACCAAAAACACAAGGGAGAAAAAGGAATTAAAGGCTTCTTCCACAGAATCTTTGATTGAGGTTGAGATAAACTGTTAGGTGATCAACTTGTACACTTAAATGGCGCATTATTCTGTTTCTCCCTACATTGTGATTCCTAAACCTATTAAGTGTTAATGTAGCTTTTCAACTTTTCCGCACTATTTTTGAAATGTTGAAAAACAGCTCCCCCTTAAAGTGGAGCAAAATGATTTATAGAGAGGTGAGGTAGCAAAAGAAATAAAGGACTAAATTCAATATCTAATTTTAGTTGAAGTACCAAAGATCGAGAACTAGAGTTTTAAACATGTGCATACTAATGGCAACGAGAGCGCACCCCGATTATGAGCTCATATTAATATCAAATAGAGATGAATTCTTGGAAAGAAAAACACACGCCACATGCTGGCACAACAATGATTTCATCCTTTCACCCTACGATGTGGCCAAGACATCGGTGGAAAAACAAATTTTTGGCACCTGGTCGGGCATAAATAAAGAAGGGAAGCTAGCTACGATCCTTAATCTGAAGCAGGACGATCAGCGAGATCCCACGAAATCCAAATCTCGCGGCATGTTACCATTTTCCTTTTTAACGAGTCGTAAAGCAAGTTTTCAAGATTGGGACGATTATAACAAATTCGAAAAGCATTATGACGGTTTAAGGGCTACAGGTGACTTTAACTTCTTCTATGGTGATGTTATTGAGAAACGGTATAAAGTTATTGATTCCTTAGGAAATACTTTCACTGTATTAGGCTCCACCTGCAGACGAGATCCTGATTCTTACATGGTAATTTCTAATGGTAAGTTTCACAATAGTTCCAGTATATCAGAGCAAGCCTGGGAGAAAGTAAAGATTGGGCGTGATAGTTTGGAGACATTAATTCAAGAAAATATTGAATCAGATGAGGAAACGTTGGTATCAAGTTGTTTTCAACTCGCTTCAAAGTGTTCTCTTCCAGATACCACTTCAAAGCCGGATCTTTTACAGATGCTTGTGGACCCAAACGTAACAATGAACACCATATATGTGCCGCCTTTACGGAGGCCCCCAGGCGATGATTTGGGCGCGTCTATACCCGATGGCGACTACTACGGAACACGATCTCAAATAGTGCTGCTTGTAAGTAAGAACTCATCTAAGGTTACCTTTATTGAGAGAATACTTTATAGCTCAGATGAAGACGTGAGTCACTACTCAGCATCTGCTCCAAAGGAAGAGAAAAGATTTGAATTTGAATTGTAAGCGATTCTGCGTTTGATTTTTCATTTATTATAGGTATTTATCTTTTTTCGCTCTCATCAGTTTCACCATAACATATTATTATGCATTTGTTTATTATTTTTGAACACCTCGAACGGATTAGCACCTTCGAGACATTACAAGCTATATACGATATTGAACAAGTTTAAAAGTCTAGTATACTCTATCGTGTGGAAATATCAATTTATTAGTAACCAAGGTAAATGCTATATATCTGTTCTTTTTATATAAGTGTCATATTATACAAGTCAAATTCTCTGCTCATCTCAAATGTCCAAATATTCCATAGTGTAAGTTGGCAAGGCTTGTTTTTGAGAAGTTGTACTATCAGAGTTCATATTAGTAAACCCATGTTGAGAACCCCTTGTTTCAACCAGATTCCATAATTCTGTGTTTCTTTCAGCAATTTCCACTTGCTTATCGATATACGATGCTAGATTATCCAAGAGGGTACCTTCTAATGAAAATAGCCCAATGGAATCCAGAACTAGTGACAAAAGTTGAAATAACTGAGAGCTTTGACTGTGGTTGAGATTTTCTAGTGAGCTATCTTCATCAGTATTTGTTACGAAGTCGATAAAGTTTTGGATATCTAGTTTGCTTAAATTTTTCATTTCTTGTTTGATTGAATCCCTTGTGAAATCTTGAAGTATTCTAAATGAGATATCCAGTAATAATTCTTTGTTTCTTATGGAAAATAATTCCTCAAGTAATTCATTCAATGGTAGATTTGGACATGTTACGATCGCCTGTTTGAACAGCCTTGGTTGGTCTCTTAAACGGGATAGCAAGTTATGTGTACGGTTCAATGGAAACAGCGGATGGGTAAGTAAAAATGTTAGAGCCTTTGGATAATCATTTCCATTGAATTTCTCGAAAATTAAGTCTAAAATTTTATTCAGAAATTCAGAATCAGAAATAAATCTATCCTTTTCAGTGTAATGCTCCTCCTTTACGTTCAGATCTTTAAAAAAGATGTCATCAAATGAAGCGACATCATTGATTTTGAGAGCAGAAATTTTTCTGATAATCTCGTCATACTGGAAGGCGGGGACACTAATATTCCCATCAATGTCGTTACGTTTCACCATATTGTCAACAACGTTTTCATCATCAAATAGTGGTTTCAAAACAACAGAGGAGGTATCATTTTTGCCAATTTGGAAACTTTTACCCAAGGAATCTTTTAGTGTATTGGTTCCGACATCAATATTGATAATTTCTAGGGAGGATGTTGGGTTTGGACCATTCTTGGTTGAAATACCAATTGCTATGGTTTTTGAATTCTGTGATTTCTCTGAGTCAATCACCGCGGATCTCAACAGTTGGAAGGTTCTCACATGAGTTAATTCTCTCTGGTATAGAATAGAGCAGTGTAATAAGTCAAGCAAGTAGACGATGTTATTCACGGTCAATAAAATCCTGTTTACCGAAACAGGCTGAAAAGAAATCAAATCATCTTCGGTAGTGGGTTTATTGATTAATGGGACATCAATAATCTGTTGTAACTGGCAATGTGGTAGGGAGTAAACGAATATTTTACCTTGATTCAATTTGTAAAGCTTACCGAACTGGTAACAGAATTTAGAATTTTCAAAAGAAAATCCCTCAATAATTGTAGATGATAGCTCTTTAATGGGTGAACTTTCTTTGTTTTCAAAATCTGATAGTTCGAATAATTTATAACAGACTTTATCATCCTCTAATGGACACAAAACGAACACAAATTCCGTGCCATTTTCAGTGAACCATTTGGCATATTTCAAGTTACCATATGAGATGTCAAAAGAGTATAAAAGCTTTAGTTTGAAATCATAAAATTCAACTAGCCCATTCTGTAACACGGCAATTATTAAGCTATTTTTAGCATCGATTTTAATGTTCATAACCTTATCTTTCGTTTTAATCTTATACTGAGATAAGAGGTCGTCCGTACCTGTATAAGCTTTCTTGTCAGTGCCATCCTCAGTCAAGTGCTCAGCGGAGATATCATTATCCTCTACCGCTTTGGTGATGACATTCAATGTGTAATTACCTTTATTTACCATTAGCCCAAAAGACCAGATTTCAACATCTCTCTTTGATTGAAAGTCGGCAACTTCGTTTTTGTCGTTGTTGTTAATTTTGGTATCATTTTCAATTTCAACTTGGCCTTTTACAGCATTGCATGCAGTGATAATGTTTGTAGAAGGTATTGGGTAGTCAAATGTAAGCTTTGGTGTAGGATTGATAATATACTGAGATATGGATGATCCGGATATACCTAATGTTATGTTGTTTGTGAATTCATTGAAAGGGCCGTCTGCAACTTGAACATAATCCGCTTGCAAAGAGAAATTGCTCAAAGAGGCAATTTTCGGAAGGGTTGCTAGCCTGAATGGTTGGGACAAAGAGGGCATTTGGGATGATTATTTTATCTCAAAAGGATCTGCTGCTTCAATGGGCTGTGAGTTTGACGTTCACTATATAGTCTCTATTAAGAACCTCATCTCATCAAATTTTCAAATTTTTTCTGGCATCTACTAAAACGAAAAGAAAAATTTTGAAAAATTTAAAGATGCCCGTGGAGAATGACCGAAAAGTTGGATACCAAAATTATCCCCATAAGAAACAATTTTAGTGATGAGGAACGCATCGAGACAGTTGTCAGGCAGGGGAGTAGTACAAAAGTTATATCCCGTAGAGCTAGTTAAATAAAATGGATCTGGAAAATTTGGGTAAAAAGTTAAAGGAGTTGAAAAGAAGAAGGGTGGACGCATCTCTAAAGACAAGGAAGTTGGCGGATAGAGAGATCCAGGAAGCCAGTGCAAATCGAAAACCAAGAGTCTATAGCATGGAAGATGCAAACGATGAGGAATTAGAAGGAGAAACAAAAAGTGATGATAAAGACAAAGCTTTCCACTACACTGTTCAAGAATATAATGCATGGGAACAGAAGCAGAAGCAAAGGAAGAGTGGAAAGACTCAAGGGACTGGAGGTTCATATGACCAACTCGCGAAATTGAGTTATGAAAAAACCCTAAGAAATCTCACTACACAGAATCATAAGCATGAAAACTCTGTTAACGAAAAGGACAATAAAGATTCTATGGGACAGGGTAGGATTGAAAAGATACAGAAAAACACAATAACTGGTAAGATAAGGATTGTAGATGACGATAAATTAGTAAATAAACTGGCCTCTACTTTGGAGTCTGAATCGAAGAAGAGATATGAGGTAAGAAAGCGCCAAATGGAAAATGTTAAGGCACCAACTGGTGTCGAAAGTTTTATAAATGATAAAAATAAACAATTTAATGAAAAATTGGGTAGGGAATCAAGGGGTTCGGAGTAATTCGTTGTTTGATAATGTAAATGCAAAGGGAACGAGAAGCCTTGCGTGTCGTCATACTGGATTCTTTATCGATTGTCATATTTTGTTGAGACGAATTAAGGATGCATGATTCCAAACTACGGGCAGGAACGCCTTACTTGACAGGGTTATATGAATCAAAAGATATCAAAATGATTGGCTTAAGAAATATTAATATAAGTAAATATTAGTACATAAATGGTTATAAAAAGAGAAATAGAGTAAGAAGGAGAGAGAGGGAGAGAGAAACACAAAATGAGAAAACTTGTCAGTAGTCAAAGAGGAACGAAAAAAAAAGGAAAATATGGTTGAGAATTTGAACAGGTTTTGAGCAGAGAGAGATAACATCTTCTTCAGGCATACATAACATCTTCTTCAGTATGATATTCATACATCGAGTCATTCTTTGGAATGGCGTGCTTGCTCTCTTGTAAGTGATTGGATGGTGTTTTAACATGATTTTCGGCCGCATGTAAGCCTTCAGCTTGTTTGTGTTGCTTATCCAAAATCGTTTGTTTCAGAGCGTCATCAGCATTTTTTTGACGGGTTTGTTCTTCGATGGCTTTTTCGCCTTGCAGCCTTGTTCTTTCTCTTTTAACTGCTTCCAATTCTTCTTCTTCAGCTGCTAATTTGTCTTGTAACTCGGTTAATTGATCATTGTAGGTTTTTTTGACCTGCGTGATCTGCTCTTCATGTTCTAGTTGAGCCTGGTGAGCCTGTTCTTCTAACTCTTGACGTTGCTTTTCCAACAGGTTCTCTTCTTTACGTTTTCTTTCTTCAGCCTCTAACTTCAATTGTTCTTCATGAGCACGGCGTTCATCTTCAAGTTTTTTGGTGATTGCCGATAAATGAGTCCTTTCATTGGCGTTTTCCTGCCTAATTATGGTCATTTGGTTCAATAGGGTGGAAATTTGAGCGTCGATATCATTGATTTGTGGTAAGTATTCCTTGTTTTCCACACTTTCCAAGACTTCTTGATTCTTTTCATGCAACTTTTTATTTTCCTCAGTTTGAGTAATTAAATCGTTCTTTTCCTTCTCCAAATTATCGATTTCGTTTTGAGCTTTGCTTTGCTTCAAATTAATTTGATTGATCTTGAAAATTTGAGCATCCAGTTGTTGAGATAAATTACTCAGATTTGTAGTCCAATCATTGAACTCCTTTTGAACGTTAATTTTTTCACTATTTAACTCATCGATTTCAGATTTGACATTGGTTTGCTTGCTTAAAACTTCATTCTTTTCTTCTATTTTTTGTGTTTTCATATTTTCCGTATCTTTAAATATCATTAGTTTTTTATTGTTATGCTCGGTGTTAATGTCAATGATTTGTTTAACCAATCTGTTTTTGTTGACTTCAATCTTTTTAGAGGTTTCTTCTCTCAATTGTTTCATTGAATTTTCGATTTCGTCAATTTGGTTTTGTAAATCTTGTAATTTTTCCTTGTATTCATTATTTTTGGCATCATATTTGGCCTTTTCCTTGGCTCTTAAATCAACCAGCCATGCTTGGTGGACCTTTTCATCATAATTAATTTTATCATAAACAGCCTTTGATAAATAGCCATGTTCTTTCGTCTTTACAATTAATTCAGGGTTTTCTGGAGTGGCCACTGGATTCAAAGGAGCCGTAGCAGTACCCTTCTTAGCAGAAGAAGAAGTAGGACTTTTCCATAGGGCAAAAAAGCCGGTTCTTTCCTTTTGCGGACGGTCCTGAAATGGGACTTTTGGAGCTTTGCTTGGGTCAATCGGTGTATTGTCCCCATCAGATTCTGCTTCTGAGGTTTCAGGAGTAGACGTTTCCCCGCCGTGCTCATCTTCTGATGATTGTTCAGTTTCTGCTTCAGCGTCTGCTAGTTCTCCCTTTCCTTCCTCGGTAACGATATCCCTCTTTACGACAGATGTTTCCACCTTTGGCTCTTCTATTGGGGCGACTGCTACTTCTGAGACATCATCGCTTGCGGCTACAGCTGCTGATTCTGGAGCATTATCACTTTCGGCTGTAACGGCTAATTCCGGAACATCACTTTGGGCAATGGCAGCTGTGGTTTCTGTCACAGCAGGTTCTGTCACAGCAGGTTCTGCCAAGTTCTGTTCACCTTTGACAGTCTCCGGTTCCGGAATTTCCTTTTCGTTGTCAGTGGTTGTCTTTTCAGTGGGCGTAACCTCACTTGCGTTTTCATTCTGTTCTTCTTCTATAGAAGTGGCTTCATCGGCACTATCTGCGGAGGCAGCCGTAGTTGTAGTAGTAGCCGTAGTCGTAGTTTCATTGTCTGCAGGTACGATAGCAGAAGCAGTATCCTCGTCTTCTGAAGAAGATAATGACGAAGAGGAAGATGTGGTACTGGAGGTGTCATCATTTCCATCCCCCGTTAAGTCTGTAATTTTTTGACATTTCTTCAAATACTTCAAATGTTTCTCTTTCAATTCCAATTCTGTTAACAGCTGATATTGTCTTTCTTCGTTCTTGGTTAAATAAGTTGGAAATTTAATGTCCTTAGCTCTTTTAACGTCATTTGGGATGTTTTTGTAGCCCAGATCTTGAGGCTGTTTCTTTGAATAGGTAGAAGTGGCACTAACAGTGGGAAATTTTCTGTTCTTTGCATCTTGCACATACAACCTGTTGTTCTGGTTGCCGCTTAAGGCACGTTGTCTGAATGGCGAGACCCAGTCTTCCTTGCCTTTAGGCTCATTAGAGACAACATTCTGCAAGAACTGGTGGGGCTTTTCCTGCTGTTGTGCTTGCTGGTTTTGCGCATTCGCGGATGACTGATTGATCAATTGCGTGAAGGGGTCGTCTTCCTGACGGTTGGTATTGAATAGCATAGTTGTAATCCTGATTAGCTGGCCGGTGTTTCCTAAGTCTATGCAATCGTAAACTAAAATATAATCAATGGAAAGTCCGCCCTACGTCGAATACAAGATGATGATATATGGCGAAAATGATGGACGAGGATGTGCTTGTTGACCATCATTGTCCAGGATGCTATCACCCCTCTCCCAGATGTTCTCTCCTCGCTTCAATTGAGAAAGGCAGCCTGTTACCCGGTGTTACCCCTTATTTAGGTTCAGCCGTTTAAGGTGAGAACCCTTTACCTCATCGCCCTTTGCAGATCGTTTCACTGTTACTAGACGGATCGGTGATGGTGGACGTTATGCCACGTACTAATAGTCGTGCGCTCGGCCAGTAGATGGGAACTGAAACGGGATAGAATCCGGTTATTTGCTTTTTATTATGGGAAGTAACACGATGTCTTGCACGCTGCAGCTATTGCCGCATTAAAATGCTGTCATGTTTTTATAGCGGTGTTCTTAAAGGAGATCACTTATTGGATTTAGATACGTGGGAGCACACTCGTCGTTGAGGGCACTCTTCTATTGTTCTGCCCTGGCTGCGCCGCATTGTGGTCGGTGCCGTTGGAATATGGCGCATGCGTTTTCGAAGATTTTTACCATTTTACGAACTCTCTGGCGGCAGGCCGTTTAGGATCTGTTGAAGATTCCCTTTACGAACGAGCCGTATTTAGTCCAGGCAGCTCAGAAGAAGGATCGCTACAACTCCTTGCATACACATAGATATAAAACAATAATAATCGATCGCGTAGTTGGTAAATCTTGTAAGTACCGCTCTTCTTGTAATTGAAGTGAACTAGGAAAAATAATACTGAGCTTCTCGAAGACAATTAACACAATCACAATAATACATGCTATCCGTTGCAGACAACTTAGTGCGCATCATTAACGCTGTTTTCCTGATCATATCAATAGGTCTGATCAGTGGCTTGATAAGCACGCAGACCAAGCACAGTTCCAGAGTGAACTTTTGCATGTTTGCCGCGGCTTACGGTCTACTTACTGATTCATTTTACGGTTTCTTCGCTAATTTTTGGTCATCTTTAACATATCCGGCAATCATGTTCGTCCTGGATTTTTTAAATTTTCTATTTACATTTATAGCAGGTACTGCTTTGGCCGTAGGCATTAGATGTCATTCGTGCAGTAATAAAACTTACCTGGATAAGAATAAGATCACACAGGGCTCAGGTTCAAGGTGCCATCAAGCAAAAGCTGCTGTGGCATTTTTCTACTTTTCCTGTCTTTTGTTTCTGATCAAAGTGGTGGTATCTATGGCCGCTATGATTCAAAACGGTGGATTTGGCTTTGGTAGCAGCTTCGGCAGAAGAAGAGCAAGAAGACAAATGGGAGTTCCCACAATTTCTCAGGTCTAGATCCGCCAATACAAACAAGCATTTGATGCTGCCGATAGTCCTTTCTCTTATATAACAATTGCATTAAATAAAAATCAATGAAAGATTTTGTTAAAAGCATCGGGTTGAAGTATGTGTATTTGCGTATACTCATGTGCATACCCACGTGTACATATTAAACAACTGAGTAATGAAATTTATAGCATATGTTTTTTGTTATTAAGTAAAGTAAAAGAAAAAAGATAGAAAATGTTGTTGGCGTGGTTTCCCTTATATATACAAGTTCATAACATGACAGAAACTAGTTTTTTTCTCGCATTTTTTTTTAGTTTCGTTCCATTGATTAACGACCAATATTTAAAAGCAAGGAGTTGGGAGATCCTGAAGATTCGCTGTTACTACTACCGGCGTGTTGACTTGGTAAATAGATAACACTACTGGAATTGGCCAGAGTTTGGGCAATGTCCTTGGAGGCTTCTAATCTTCTAATCAATAACAAACCATCACCCACTTTAGCCAAAGCTTTTGAAATGTATTCAGCACTTTCTGCTTCACCTTCTGCTCTAATAACTGAGGCTTGTCTTTCTTGCTCCGCCTTTTCAACGATGAACTTTGCCCTTTCAGCATCTTGTTGTGCAATTTGCTTTTGTTCAACGGCTTTAGTGAATTCGGGGCCAAACGTCATATGGGTAATTGAGACATCTTCCAACTTGATACCAAATTCGTTGGCTCTCGTAGAGAGCTCCTTTCTGATCTTTTGAGAAATAATCTCTCTTTGAGTAATCAACTCGGCTGCATCAAACTGTGCTACTATAGACTTTAACACTTCGTTACCAATTGATGGTAACACTCTCTCATCATAATCAAGGCCCAAATTTTGATATATGGAAGGCAGTTGTAAAACCTCTGGTCTGTGCAAGACTCTTAACGTCAAGGACACCATTTGTAAATCTCTAGTACCAGTGTTCGTAGCAATACTCTTTGGCTTTGTTCTCACATCGTATATAATCGCCTTTTGTAGCCAAGGCACCAGAAAATGGGTACCTTCACCCACAACCTGTTGCTTAACACCATTGATTCTGTCAAAGATAACACCACGAGAACCACCTTTCACATCATACATGGAGTATTGAAGCCCACTGGCAACAATACCAATGGGTAACGCCACCTTGGTGATGATGTCGATGAACCTGCTTGGATTAGACATTATTGATATTACTTATTGCTTCAAAATATAGTTATGACCGCTGCTGACCGCTATACTCAAACAATTGCCCTTATCTCTGCTCTTGCTGCATCACACACTTCAACTATCACATCCAGAAATGTCAATCTCCTTTCCCTGAAATTACAAATGAGGTCTTCTTTGGTTACCCGTATTGTATTTAACGGTGTTATTGCTCAGCTATATAGTCGGCTCATGCTCAAACAAGTTAGCTCTAGGGATACTGAGTCCGAAGTGTTGACCAGACCCATCAGCTGCCGTAACTGTCCTAGAAATAATAAATGTGGTGGGTGTGCAGAGGTTAGTTTATTGGTTATTAGTCTCTTCTTGTGTTGGACGTTAAAGTGCCGGGTGATGCTGCCGCACATTGGAGGCAGCTTAAAGGACGCATAAAGTACCTGCTTTTATACAAGGCCCATGCCCACGGCTCTCAAAAAGCAGAAGCCTTATATACTTTCAATATCAGATACATGTATGTCGAGGATCACGAAGGAATACAGACTCATACGGAAGACACTGGCTAGTGACGATCCTACTGTCAACCCCTACCGAGGGATAATTGATTTGCTCAACCCGATTGATGAAACAGACTTGAGTAAATGGGAAGCCACTATACGTGGACCAGAACACACACCCTATGAACATTATCAGTTCCGGATGCTGATAGACGTCCCTAATTCTTACCCAATGGCACCGCCGAAGATAATGTTTGAGCGGGACGCTATACTGCACTGTAACGTCAAGTCAGCCACGGGCGAAATATGTCTTGATATCCTCAAGCTGCAAGACTGGACGCCGGTATGGGATATTTTACATTGTGTACATGCCGTTTGGAGGCTTTTAAGGGAACCCGTTTGTGAGTCACCGCTGGACGTGGATATGGGCAATATAATACGCTGTGGCGATACAAGAGCATACCATGGGATTGTAAAGTACTTCCTAGCAGAAAGAGAACGCAATAACCAGAATTAATGTCTTTTAAACTGTATAGCTCTATGGATGACTAGTGATGGCGGCTAGTTTTATATTGGTGGCGGAATTTAGTCTTACCCGGACAGCATAAACTTATTATTACAAACGCTTTAACAAATTGCACGTATATATGCGTATATTGGCACATTTGTATGTACATGTCTATACGTAATAAAGAGCTCGTACTTGGGGAGAATAACCTGTATTATATATACAGTAGCTAACGGTGATACTGAACTTACTTCTGCCAGTCAAGTGTATTACTTGAAACAATCATTTTCCAAGGTTTTTTTTTCATAACGTAGTTGAAGGTTAAACCAAGGTGATGATGAACAAAAAGAAAAGCGCCAGTAATGATGTTGAAAAGCAGACCCTAGCCAGTGGCGTTGACGATCCACTGGGAGATGCGCATCATTATGCACAATTCGTTTCATTGCAGGAATTGCTAAAAGACAAACATTATACCCCATCGGTAGAAAATTTAGAAAAACTACTGTATGATGAAACCATATTGAACGATCAAGAAATAAGGTTTCCACTATTGTTTGAGGCCCTTTCGGTTACCTTATTTACTACGAAAGCGGGGAAATCGGCTCTACAGATGATGAAAGCTTCTACTTTAAAGGAAAGAAAAGCCTGGGAAAAGTCATTTGAAAACCACGATTCGAATTACGCCTCAATAATACTAAGTTGGAAAAAGGATGATGTCCTTTTCTTAAAATTTTTGAAATTTATACTGGCAAACAAGACGACGCCTTTACAAATTGACAGATACAACCTTCCGAAATATAAACTCCCGCTAAGCTTTTTGATTGTTTCTAAGGTTAATCTACCCTCCATAATACTCAATGAAAAGTATAACATGTTAAAAGACTATTTGTACGCTATAAGTGGACGTATAGAAGGTTTTATAACGTGCAATTCCACGTTTGATCAATCTGCACGTATATTCAAGAGAACTTTGCAAGAGTATGATAGGATGATAGAATTCCGTAATTTTTTTTGGTATTCCTTTAATGCGGAGAAAACTATAACTTCTAAACTCAATAATAATATCAATCTATTGATGGACAGCCATGAGGATAATCCTGATGGTACTGGTATCGTTGATGACACTGGTAAGAGTAATAACCATCAGAAACAGCCGAAAGACACAATAATACATCGAACCGTTAATGATCAAGAGCAAATATATTCATTTGAACTAAACCAAGATGGAACGCTCCAAATACCTAATGTTATGGAGCATTCTCTACTGAGACACGAACTTCTTTTCAAAATCTTGAATCTTACCCCAGTAATGACACCGCTGTTGGAACAACAATTTACTACATTATGTGGCCTAGTGGATCCGTTGACACAACCTACCCCAAATGACAAACACGTTATATCTATAGACTTCCTTTATCAGCTCTTTCTGGGTTTAATGTATCCATCAATTGAAACCTCCCAGGAACACAATAACCATTATGATTGGAAATTCTATACGTGTTTTAACATGCAGAAAATTATAGATGCTACCATGTTGAGGCTAAATTGCTTTGGTTTTGAAAAATTAAACTCAATAAACAATACAGATGACACAGTTCATTGGAGGACACAACTGCATATATGGTTACCGCACGGTTTAAACACTCAGGATTTAGAATTACTTTACATGATTGATATATTGGCAGTATATACCATCTACAAGTTATATGAAGAGGTGCCCATACAATTGAATCCATTTCTGTTTTCCTTGTTATCATTATGGAAAAACTTATCGTGTGTTATACTTCTGGCTTTGGAAATCGATAGAATAGAAGAAGAGAAAGGTACCTACGAAACGCCGCTTATGGTTCGTGCCACAATTCGTGGAGCTGCTGCATTAAGATCTGTGATAGCTACTGTACTCAATGGACTAGTGAAAAGTAATGATCATGATTTCAAACACGAGTCATTAAATACATTCATGTCACCCTATGGAAGAAAGTTATGTCACGGCGCATTATATGCCGACTTGAGATCGCACACTGCATCTTTACTTGCCCTAGGAGCAAATATCGAGGACGTTACTGATTTGTTTGCTGATTTGCAATCGGGTGATAGATTTGACGAGGATATCAGGTATATGTTTGATTACGAATGTGAAGATTATAATGAATCCTTTTCTGACAGCGGTGACGAAGAGCTGGAAGAAGGTGTGAACTCAGGAGAAAAAGCAAAGACTAGTATCCACAATGGCTTTTACCAAAGAAGATGCAATTGCATCTTTAATGATGATAAATTGGTAGCAGAAGACGGAGCAAATGGGGCATTTGCATCTACAAACAATGATAGCATGAAAGACGAGATGCGGAGTGATGGAAATGCAGGATCGAATACAGCCGCTACAAACGCCAATCATGCTACCTCATCGATTAATCCTTTTTCAGTTAGATCAAGGAGTACGTTTGAATTTGACTACAGTGGCGAAGACTGGAGAGATGTCCCCAAAGATTTTAATTTATACTATTCGCCATCTTATTCATTCATCCAGGAACCTAAATTAGATATCATATTCAACTTGACTCTACGTGGTGCAACTGAAAAATTGAGCAGAGAGGAGTCCGTATTACTGATACGTTCAGTTGCATCATGTGTAAGAAACGAACAGGATCAGATGATTTTAGCTGATTTGGGGTCCAACTTCACTAGCATAGGTGAAAACATCCAAAGCGGGGATACCGGCATCACTTCTGACAAAACAAATGACGAAGAGCTAAGAAGAACAACACCAGACGATATTTATGAAATATGGTCTGAAGAATCTGCATTTGAAAGGATGCTATACGTTAATCATGACGTTGCTTGGCGGCTAATGGACGAAATGTTGATGTGTACCGGTTATAGGAGGATATTAATATGGTTTCTTACTCATTTAGAGCTAAAGCACTCATTGATATACTATGTGTTTGAGCTGATAATGGGGTTGCGTGGGAGCCCATTTTCCGGGGAAGCCAGTGATCAAGATAGAAAAGATGATATGATATACGAGATCTTAAAGAAAAAGCAGAAGAACGAGAATACCTCCGGTCTTCCATTTTCAAGACAAGGACCGATTGTGCTGTCTGATATTGAAACCAAAATGCTATTACAAGAGTTTTTTATGAACGCAGCCATTTTCCTATCATCAAAAAACACCGAAGAGGAGAGTGAAGACGGTGATAAGGTTTCTCTATACTCCCTGGGTTTAGTTAAGCTAATTTGCTACATGGTGCAGACACTCATTGCGAACGACAAGTTTTTTTTCACCAAGTCTGAATGCACTTTTGAGCTTCAAACTTTACTGATGACATGGATTGGTATCCTGCCCGAAGCTAAAGATTTGTTCTTTCAGATCAAATCAAGGCTGGCCATGGAAGAAGATGACAATGCTGATGTTACCGTTCAACATAAAGATAAGAAAGACCTTGACTCAAAGAAGTCAAACACAAAGTCAATTTCTACACTGAACATGAAAATATTGAGCCTATTTCCTTCTAACCTTACTGACAAAGACGATAATTCCGCTATCAGTACATTGCGTAGCTTCATAACTGATTACTCTTTCGACACGCAGGTGGTGGCTCCGGGGCGAAGAGTGGTGTTTCATGACGATAAAATTTTACCGTTACCAAAGGCTGACAAGCCGATCCCACTTCACGAATATATAACGCTCGCTGAGCTCGACATGGGGGATAGCGAGTGATCGGTACTTTAGTTACGTGTCCTTTATACACCCTTTTAATGACTTTTGACCATCTATCAATAACTTGAGACCAAATAAATATTCGTTACCCTGCAGGTGGCAAAAATTTGTAGAGAATAGAGCATAAAAAAGATGGAATATATATAAAATAAGGAATCTTACCAAGGCGGAATGGAGAGATTGCGTAATACCCCAAGTGATTATCAGTGTGGTTTGCATTAGTTGATTAGCAAAAAGAGTAAGTAACACTAAGAATGGGTTCCAGAAGATACGATTCCAGGACAACAATTTTTTCCCCTGAGGGACGTCTATACCAAGTTGAATATGCTCTAGAGTCCATTTCACATGCCGGTACCGCAATTGGGATCATGGCATCTGACGGGATTGTTCTTGCTGCGGAGCGTAAAGTCACAAGTACTTTGTTGGAGCAAGACACTTCCACGGAAAAACTATACAAGCTTAATGATAAAATTGCTGTCGCTGTTGCTGGGTTAACTGCAGATGCTGAAATTCTGATAAATACAGCTAGAGTTCACGCTCAAAACTACCTAAAAAGCTACAACGAAGACATACCTGTGGAGATTTTAGTAAGAAGATTGAGTGATATAAAACAAGGTTACACGCAACATGGTGGATTAAGACCATTCGGTGTATCATTTATCTACGCTGGCCATGATGATAGATACGGTTACCAACTGTATACTTCCAATCCATCGGGTAACTATACAGGCTGGAAGGCTATCAGTGTTGGTGCTAACACTTCAGCAGCACAAACACTACTTCAAATGGATTACAAGGATGATATGAAGGTGGATGATGCAATTGACTTGGCTTTGAAAACGTTATCCAAAACTACCGACAGTAGCGCGTTGACATACGACAGGTTAGAGTTTGCCACTATTAGAAAGGGCGTCAATGATGGAGAAGTGTATCAGAAGATTTTCAAGCCTCAAGAAATAAAGGATCTACTGGTGAAGACCGGCATCACCAAGAAGGATGAGGATGAAGAAGCAGACGAAGAAATGAAATAAGAATTTAAGGTATTATTTAATTTCGTGCTTATATAAATGTGTACGCATAGAAACATACGTTCAAAATTAAAGTAAAAAATGCAAATTACTAATATTACTATTTACCTTCCTGTAGAGAGAGACCTGCAGATGCTTTTTTTGCGGAATTTTCTAGATCAAAATTTCTCGAGAAGCAGATATAAAAAAAAGGCTTGCAGTTCACCGGTCGTGTAAAATATAATTCCTCACTCCAATATTTTGATATCACGTAGCAGGTCAACAAAAAAGCATGTCTGCATCACTAATAAATCGTTCATTGAAGAGTATAAGGAATGAATTGGACTTTTTAAAGGAGTCCRAAGTTATATCAGACGACATCTTCGATTTGATCAATAGTAAGCTGCCTGAAAAATGGGACGGAAACTCGGGGACATTCCACAACGCATCCGTAGAAGAGTGTGCCGAAGCCTTATATGATTTTGAAGCTCAACAAGAAGGCGACCTTCCTTTGAAAGCAGGTGATAAAATTCAAATTTTAGAGAAGATCTCCCCTAATTGGTATAGAGGCAAAGCGAACAATAGGGTGGGTATATTTCCTGCAAACTATGTAAAACCTGCATTTGCAAGATCAGCTTCACCTGAGACTGAGGGAAGTAGCTTAAGCTCTAAAATATCTCGTCCTAGTGCGCCGCCTCCATCTTATGGACCAGTAGTCTCATCATACTCTTCACAGCAAGCCCCAGCATCTTACGCTCCTCCAATGGGTTACGTCCAAGCACCACCTCCTCAACAACAGCAAGCTCCTTTACCCTTTCCTCCATCTTTTACTAATTACTACCAACAGCCACAACAACAGTATGCACCACCTCCACAAGCACCAGTGCAACCACCAGTGCAGCCACAGCAGCCACAGCAGCCACAGCAGCCACAACAACACCAAAGTAGCGGGGCTAGTAGTGCATTCAAAAGTTTTGGTAGCAAGTTAGGAAATGCTGCTATATTTGGCGCTGGTTCTACTATCGGTAGTGATATCGTTAATAGCATTTTTTAAAGAATATGCTTCAATAAATTTGCGTTTACCAAGGAACTTGTAGAGGCGCTGAGAAAATGATACATAGAATACACGTCTGTCAATGTACTTATCTTTCTTGCACCCGGTGGGATTTTCGATATTTATATTAATGAATAAATTGATTGCCTTTTTTTGGCATTGAAATATCCGACTACATAGCTAATTGTAAATGTATAAAGAGCAAAAAGTTTTATTTCATAAAGAGAGATATTGTTTTTTTAGGGTAGGAAGAACTTTGGGTGCCTGGTTATTTTATATATTAAGCACGAGGTAAAATAAAAGTTATGGATGGGAGCCGCAGTGGTTGCTAGTTGACGATGAGTTATGGAAGAGCCAATAGTATCTCTTCATAATAAAGGCATCGCGAGACTATGGTAGTGTACGCCTAAACGTCCCAGAACTTATAGAACTGAAATTTTAATATTTTCCATTGTCGTGTTAAGAAAGCGTATAAAATGTCCAACGTTTCTTTTTTTAAATGTTATTTATCTTTAATAGCTTATTAAAATTTACTTTATCAGAATATATTTGAGAATATTTCGTTACTTTTTGCATTTTATATATCATTGACCCTAAATGACCATTTAACTGGGTCGTACCCTTGAATTAGCTTACATATCGACACTATCGATAGAGTAGTCCTTCTTGGACAGTTTATGTCTCAATTCCTTACCCCAGTAAGAGAATGCAAAAGGTAGAGCAATCATAGCAGTAGAGATGAAAGCCAACAACCAAGAACCCCAGTGTAAGTTCAATTTGTGGTACATTTGAATGGTAAACAATGGGAAGGCAGCACCACCACATGATCTTAAGAAGACCTTTGTGGCCAAAGCACTGGATGCATATTGGACGTAACAATCAATGATATAGTTGTTTAGCGAATAGTAAATCAACACCATACCATAACCAAAAGCTAAACCGGCTGAAGCTGGCCCAACCCAAATAATATGTTTGTAAGAGGTGGCACCTAAAATCCAAAGGGCAATAGCAGCGAATGGAGCACCGATCTTGGCACCCAACAGACGATCTTCGGGTGTAGGCTTACGTTGTTTGACGATTGCTAGATACTTGTTTTCACAGTAAAAGGTGGTGGCTAGGGCCCAGAGAGCACCGATAACAATTGGAATAAACATCAGTCCAACAATGTTATCTTTGTAACCATACAATTCACCGAAAATGACGGGGAAGGCGAAGAAGAACGCATATAATAGAGAGTAAATCAAACACACGTAAAAGCAAGTGGCAACCAAGACAGGTTCGGTGACAGCAAAGTATAGAGGTCTTAACAAACAAGCTCTCATCATTTCGCTCATACTAACACCTTGGGCTTCTTGTTCAGTCATGATCTTAGGGTTACCGGTCTCCTTTCTTAATCTGGCGGCCTTTCTTTTCAAGATGACTGGAGCGTATGTTTCTGGAATAGCAGAGGCCACGATCCACATAACACCTGCGAAGGCCATGTTGACCCAGAAGATCAGGTCCATACGGCCGGTGGAAACAGAAATGAAACCATTGACTAATGGGCCAACAACGGGACCAACATAAGGAGCAAAGGCAAAGAAAGCGATGGCTTTACCTCTAGTTTCACTAGGGAACATATCGGCGATGGACCCACCAACGAGACATAGGCCGGAGGAGGACCAGACACCACATAAAAACCTACAGGCCAAAAGACAACCTAGATTTGGGGCCAATGCGCAAGGAATGTTGAAAATGACATAAAGACCCATAGACACGAAGTAAGCGACTCTTCTACCGTACAAGTCACTGACTGGAGACCAGATCAAAGGACCCAAGGAGAACCCGATGACCATTAAGGAACACGATAAAATAGCAGCTTCCAAACCGACGTGGTATTTTTTCTCGACGGTTCCCAGCCCACCACTGATACAAGCGGACCCGTAGGCAACGCAAATAACCAGGATGGATAGCAGCACGGTATAGGTCCAACGGATCCATCCGGGCCAGTTGTGGGGGTTTTCAGGATCACCAGTGACAAAAGTGACGAATTCGATTTCTGGGTCCAATTCGTTTTCGGCGCTCTGATCTTCACCTTCTTCGATTTCTTCTTCCTCCATTTCTTCTTTACCGGTGGATGAAGA
This sequence comes from Saccharomyces eubayanus, assembly GCF_001298625.1. NCBI lineage: Eukaryota > Fungi > Ascomycota > Saccharomycetes > Saccharomycetales > Saccharomycetaceae > Saccharomyces > Saccharomyces eubayanus. Next base: position 739,977 of record NC_030982.1, read on the forward strand.
ATTGGTACCGGTACGGTTCAATTGTCTCGTTCTGGTACGAGATAAAGCAGTGGCGGTTCTACCCATGGATTGCAAGGTGGCTACTGGAACCAGTCCAGATGGAGTTTCCATAGTATATTCTTCTGGGAAAATGTTATTTTTAGCAGTTTGAGGAGCATTGATGTCAGGCACCGGGGCAGCCGAAGTGACACCTAAATCTTGTAAAGACTTTACTGTTTCAGTCTTGGTTAACTTCAATTGGTTTGTACGAGAACTGGTTTTTGCGGGGACGTATTGTTGGGGTTGTTGGTCTTCAACGTCCACCATGGAAGTGTTTTGGGAGTTGAATGAAACAACAGATTCTTGATCACTCATATTTGCTTTGTGTGATATTTTTTGTAATTAGTTATTAGAGGGAATTAAAATGAAATTCGATGGGGGAAAAAATAGTAGGATTTATAAATAAAGAATAATAGCAGTGCTTTTAGTAAAAAGACGTATTAATTAAACTTGAAACTTGAAACTGAAACTGAAATTGAAAGAAAGAAAAATATTAAATATATTATTAGGGGGAGGGGAGAAGGGGAGGTGTTGTTGTATATTGTTCTCTATAAACACAAACAATAGAACGGTATTACTTTTCTTTGGTGTGATAAGCGAGTAACAAAACATACAAATAGTAATACAGAACCACTACAAAAACTGGAAAAGGGCGTATGCATGATGTATATATATAGCAAGAAAAAAAAAAAAGAGGAAAATAAATAAATAAATAAGTAAATAAAAAAAAAATAAAAAAAAAAAAAAGTGAATACGGATGGCAGTAGCCTTTGGCGGATACCCAGAAAACCCTATAATGTGCTTAAAAATTCCGGATGCCTAAGCAGCGAAGCAAATGACTCGTTCAGTGAGAGCGACGCGACACTTATTTTCGTTCTGCGCTGCTGCGATTTTGTATTTTTCTTTCGATGAATTTAACGGCTGTGAAATCATCTCGAGAGATCGGTGCCAGAAGGCACCAGGACAATATGTCCCTCGGAAAAAGAGAGGCGCACGCGTCTCTTTTTCCACGACGTCCGCCGTACATGCGCTCTCGCATTTAAAGTTTGGTGCGGCAGGCAGGCGCGCTGCGGCCAAACAGTGGGCCACCCGAGGGAATTTGAGCGCGCCCATTCTCTGCGGGGTTTTTTTTGTTAGTTTGCGCTGTTTTTTGGTCAGAAGTTTCTCCAGACACACCACGCAATATATATCACTCGGAACCGCCGGAAAAAAAAAATTAAGCGCAAATTTGCTTAGTCTAGCAGCCTCGTTGCTTTTCCGGCTTGTGGCGTCGGCGTGGCGTGCTTTCGGCGGCTAAATGGCCGGATGAAATCAGGGGAAGGGTGTACAGCCAGGCACCAAAACCGGATTTTTTGAGTGAGATTTGATTGCCGGCCAAGGGCGGAGCAAAAACGTTGGGTAGTTGTTGTTCGAAGCTGATGCAAGCCGTCTTGTCTTTCTCCTCAGGGTGCCATTACTGTATCTCTTTGGTGCTGGTGAAGGTGGGAGGCGGGTATTTGTGTGGATGTGGTCAAAACGCGCAATCAGCCCTCTATGGAGGTAGGTAGGTGCCTTTGACTGTTGGTAGTTGTAGACGAGTCCTCGTTTTCTTGCCTTTTCTTCCCCTTCGGCGGTTATTGGCACAGTCGTGACTCGCATGTATATAGAGTTGATGGGCGGCTCCCTTTTTTCTCATATAAACAAAGCAAAGCACACCATCACCCGGTGCATCCGGTGCATCTGAGAAGGGGTTTTGCAGCCCGCCCTTGCAAATCCGTATCTTATCAGATTTTATCATAGCCTTGTTCTTCTCTTGGCGTAGGGCGTGTCTGTTTCGCCAGGTTGTAAGGAATTTGTTGCAGCGCATTTCTATTTAGAGTTGCTACGTCATACGTTAAAGAAACACTACCGGCGCATGCTGCTGCCGACTTTATGCGGGGAGTTAGTGGAGCAGACTTTCATGAGGGAGCCTGAAACAACTTAACGCTCGTCTGCACACCATCCCCCAACGGACGTCACTTACGGAAACGCTTACATTACTGACTTGGATAGCAAATACCAATGTCCAGCTAGGGCTGTCCTGAGGTAACGCAGCTCGTTACCCTGCCCAAGCCTCATTAAGGTTTTTCGCGTCTTTCCATAGCCATTTTTGATTTTCCCGCATATACAACAACCAAAAGAAAACAAATGGAAAATACGAGATAGATCATCGATATTTTTCCTATTGCGGTTGGCAAGTGTCCTGGAAGAACAGCCAAACCAACACACTATGTCTTCGAAGGATAAGTTCCAAGAGTTGGTGGACTCATTGAAACCAAGAACAGCTCACCAATACAAAACCTACTATACAAAATACATACAATGGTGCCAGCTTAACCAGATTATACCGACACCGGAAGATGATTCTACAAATAGCGTCCCTTATAAAGACCTACCCATATCCGCAGAACTCATACATTGGTTCCTACTGGACACGTTGATAACGGATGATAAGTTTGAAGAGAAGCAAGAAGATGAAGAGTTTGATGATGAGGAAGAAAATTCGTTCAAAATCGCTACTTTAAAGAAAATCATTGGAAGTTTAAACTTCCTTTCTAAATTATGTAAAGTGCATAACAATCCAAATGCTAATATAGACACCAAATATCTGGAACTAGTCACAAAGCTGCACACACACTGGCTAGATTCTCAGAAGGCAATAACCGCTAACGAAACAAATAATACTAACACTCAGGTGTTATGCCCACCCTTACTAAAAGTCTCTCTGAATTTATGGAATCCACAAACTAATCATCTTCCTGAAAAATTCTTTAAAACTTGCTCCGAAAAATTAAGGTTTCTGGTAGATTTCCAATTTAGAAGCTACTTGAATCTATCGTTTGAGGAAAGGTCTGAAATACGATTTGGTTCCCTCAAGGTCGGCCGAACAGACAAAGACTCTATAGTATACCATAAAACTATTCACACAAAGGAAAACAAAGACATGTCGAGTCATCATCAACTCGTAGCACTGTTACCACAGGATTGTCCCTTTATTTGTCCTCAAACTACACTGGCAGCATACCTGTATCTGAGATTTTATGGTATACCATCTGTTTCAAAAGGTGATGGCTTCCCCAACTTGAACGCTGATGAAGATGGCTCGCTTTTACAAGACTTGCCCATACTAAGAGGCAAGTCATTGACCACTTACCCAAGAGAAGAGACTTTTAGTAACTACTATACCACCGTATTTAGGTATTGTCACTTACCTTATAAACGGAGAGAATACTTTAAGAAATCTAACCTGGTTTACCCAACCTGGGACGAAACCGTTTTTCAAAATTTCTTTGATGAAAAAGCCCATGGAAATTGGTTAGAACAACCTGAGGCTTTCGCATTCCCAGATAGAATTCCATTCGATTTTAAAAGAGTCATGAATCTCAAATCGCCTTACACTTCATATTCTAAAACCGGTGATAAGGACCCACTATCGCCTCCAAAGGATTTGCTAGTTCAGATCTTTCCTGAAATTGACGAATATAAAAGACACGGCTACAATGATTTGTCCCAGGATGCAAAGGAGTTTCTAGGATTAATGGAGAAACTGCGAGAAAGACTACTGAGCAACTTGCCATGGATTTTCAAATACTTCCCGAACCATGATATATTTCAGGATCCAATTTTTGGGAATTCCGATTTTCAATCTTACTTTAATGATAAAACAATACATTCAAATGGTCTCAACACTTTACCATTCGATATATTGCCGGGCTTCAATAAGATTTATAAAAATGAATCGAATTTTTGCAACCTCTTAATTGAACCACCTTCGCAGTTGTCTTTGTCAACGACTAGTAATCCAGACTCGCGTGTCCCCCAAAGAGCAGAATCAGAAGGTCCATCTCAAATGGCACAAATTGATACTGCTCACATGAGCGAATTATTAAAGGAACAAAGTTTCGAGTTTGTTCAATTTCAAACACTGTCTAACTTCCAGATCTTATTATCGGTGTTTAATAAAATTTTTGAAAAATTAGAAATGAAAAAATCTTCAAGAGGTTATATTCTACATCAACTCAACCTATTCAAAGACACCTTAAATGATAGGATCAAGAAATCTAAAATCAGTGATTCTGATAAATACATCCGCGATATCCAGCCTATAAAGAAGGAGGAAATTACTATAAATGGGGATGGACCAAATAATGTACGCCGGGCAAAGAGGCCAAAACCAATCAGGTTACTTTCAATCGCGGATTCCTCAGACGATTCCTCAGCAGAGGGTTCGAATCTATTCAAAAGGGACGAAGAAGCTAATGGTGACGACGATGCCGATGAAGAAAATGAAGATGAAGATGAAAATGATCCTGAAATGCAGGAACAATTGAAATCTATGATAAATGAACTCATCAACTCAAAGATAACCACTTTTCTACAGGATCAAATGGAACAATTCGAGCTGAAGTTAAACGCTTCACTAGATAAAGTTCTCGAAGAAAAAGTTGCTCGTATCATTGAACAAAAATTTAATACATATGCTACGCCACTTTCGACTTTGAAGAGATCGCAATCTCATATGACAGAAGATGTCGCATTTGATATCGATATCTCGAAGAAGCCTAGGTTCAGTGGTAAATACGCGGAGCCTGTAGAAGATAAGGATGACCGTCAACCCATCTCCGGTTCGGTATCACCAGCGCTCGAACAAGACCTGCAAGAAAACAAGGATGCTGATGAACAGCCTTTCATGCTGGACAATTCTATAGATACAATAGAAGGAATAATTCTTGAATGGTTCACTCCAACCCCCAAGTACGGCAATCAATGCGTTCACTCAATGAACAAATCTGGCAATAAGTCTTGGAGAGTTAATTGTGAAGCATTATACAAGGAAAGGAAATCAATAGTTGAGTTTTATATTCACTTGGTCAACCATGAAAACCTTGACAGATACAAAGCGGTAGACATTTGTGAGAAAATACGGGATCAAAACGAAGGTTCGTTTTCCCGCTTAGCGAAGTTCCTAAAGAAGTGGAGACACGAACATCACAATTCATATGATGGACTGTTGGTCTATTTATCTAGTTGATAAGACTGTAACAATACTTACTCTGTAAATATATATACAAGGATATGTACTTGCAATATAAAATGATGTTTCTATTGTGCTGAGGATTGTTCATGAAGCCACAATATAATCTACCAGCTTAAAAGGTTTTTTTTGTAGATTGATACGGGTAACCAAATCACTTGTAGGGATTCTATTAAGCTGTGAAGCCTTCGTTTGACCTTAAAATATATACGAAATCCTCAAATGCTCACTGGCTTCGCAAGTTTAATCAAAACAATAAAGGGAAAGAAAATATTGATAACTGAAATTGGGAACAGAATTAAAACAGCAGGGCCATGCAACTTCTACATTATGAGCAGGACAGAAAATCCGCTGTTCAAAGAACAAGGCTATCTGTTCTTGTAACGTCTATGGTAGCTCTGTTGATACCCTGTCATGCCGTACTCGTGCCATGGCTGGATGACGACCCATTTGAAGAGGCTCTTATAGGCATCAACGATGATTCGTGGAATAATGGTATACTTTCAAACACGCTCCCGCTACATCCATCTGAAGTTACTGAGGACAATAGAAGTCTGGACCAAAAAGGAAATGTGCCACAATATGTTATCGATAATAGCCCTTTGATCCACCTATACAGTGAAGAAAAATATTGGCCAGCCGATATCAAGGATTTTGTGAAAAAATTCCAATTGCGGGATCATACTGGCGAAAACATTATCAAAGAGAGCCTCCATGACTTAAGTGATTTACAGGAGTCTTATTCAGTAGAATTACAGAATGGAACGTATGACCGGATACCGAGCGAAGGTACTTACATGACAAGTTTGGACGATTTTGGCAAGGATCCGAAGTGGTTGTTGGGAGAACAACCGGAATATGGTACGGGCCACATCAAGAAGGCACCCGCCGTTCTTTTTGTTGTCGATAAGGGGAATGGCTGGGTAGATGCATTTTGGTTTTACTTCTACCCATTCAATTGGGGTCCCTATATAATGGGTTCTGGACCATGGGGTAATCACGTAGGAGATTGGGAGCACTCTTTAGTTAGATTTTATAAAGGGGAACCACGGTATCTTTGGATGAGTGCCCATGGTGGCGGTACTGCTTATAAGTTTGAAGCCATTGAGAAAATCAAAAGACTACGCCGTATTGATGGGAAACTGACAAACGAAGCCATCAAGAAACCTGTAATTTTCAGTGCAAGAGGAACGCACGCGCATTACGCATCAGTAGGTCAGCATTCGCACGATGTTCCGTTCTTCTTTATGCCATTGAGTGATTTTACTGACAGAGGCCCATTATGGGATCCTTCTTTGAACTTTTATGCGTATACTGTTACAGTGGGGGAAACTATAACCCCATGTGGTGTTGAGGAAACCGAAATGGGGCTAGACTGGCTTTCTTTCAAGGGTTCTTGGGGCGATAAACAACTAACTGCAAAGGACCCTAGACAGAAATGGTGCCCTTTCCAATGGAAATACATTGATGGACCAAGAGGCCCATTGTTCAAAAATATGGAAAGAGTTTCTCTATGTCAGCGATTCAAATGGTGGAATTTTTGGAAGGGTTGTCCTGCAAGAAGGTATATTAAAAGAGGCGAAGGTTTAGATGCAGAGAAAAATGATCTCGTGGGTGACAATTGCGGTATTTTGCTATACAACATAAGACCAAAATGGCTACGCGGTATCTTCCGGTTCGTGACATGGAGAGGGAGCGTTTGTTTCATTATGGATTATTTCACAGGGTAAATAATTCTAGGTGTTCATCATTAGTGCATGCTATAGTGTATATCTTGTATATCTTGTATATCTTATGTATCATAATATACGGAGCACTATTGGCCGTTATACCTTTGTTTTTCATTTCGCCCCGTCTGTGGTCCGAAAGTTACTGACACTTTCTCCTATTTTTCTAGAATGTTCGGGAAAGGCCGCAGTGTTCGGCCCCGGACGGCGACTCCCAGTGCTCTTTATTCTTTTTCATTCTACGACTTTTTCGTTCTAGCTAAGTCGCGCTAACAGCCGCCCAGTGTGGAAGGATTAAGAATTTGATAGAAGGGTTCATATCTGGGATGAGAAAGTGGCAAATGAACAGGGACCATCAAAGGTAACAAGTATATAAAAGCTACAAAATGAGTCTTTTTTAGTCTCAGCTTATCCACTTTGTAATGTAATTATATATAAGAGAAAACTACTAAGAACAACTAAAATTGTAGATACAATATTTTAAAAGGAATAGTAATCAACAGCTACTAATTACAATAAAGAACAATGTTTTCCGTATTTAACTCACCATGCGTTTTCGAGCAATTGCCAACTTTCAGCCAGTCCGCTCACAATTTTGAATACAACTCTCCAATGAACTATCAACCAGAATGTAAAAGAAGAAGGGCCGTAAGAGCAAATAAAGGAGCACCAGAAAGAAGAAGTAAAGCTCAATCGCCAATTTTAAAGTATACACTTTCGGAAACGCCAAACGGATATAATCTAAGCTTGTATAAGCATATTTCATATTCACTTTTTTCAAAGTACGCTAATGAGAAACTGGGTGAATTAAAGGAGAGTCGCTACAGACCAACTTACCACGTCGTTGAAGATTTTTTTGGAAACCAATACTATGTTGAGGATGAATTTGATGAAAATGCCTTACTAAGATCCGCATTAGAAGATCTAGACTTCAAAGCTATCGGAAAGAAAATTGCCAAAGACCTATTTCAAGATTACGAAATAGAATTGAATCATAGAGGTGATGAATTGAGCATATTGAGTAAGAAGGATAACATATCCAAAGATTTCTGTTTGGATGAAGTTTTTGAGGATGTTTTTGTTATTGGCTGTGGCGTCGAAAATATAGATGATGACTCCAGTGACAAATATGCTCTTTTAAAGATTGGTTTGGTTAAGCATGAAAGAAAAAATGTATTATTGAACTCTCAGCAACCAAAGATGGTGCAAAATGAAGTACCCCAAGAACAGCCTCAAGAAGAAGTTGAACCATTCTATCCCTCTCCCCAAAAAGAGGACGAGGAAAAGGAAGAAATGGTAGAAACATCACCAACCAAAGATGAACAAATAAAAAGATGGATCGAAGAAGAAAGGCTGATGCAAGAAGAGAGTAGGCAAGCAAAAAGGGAAAAATTAGCAAAGGAGAATCAAGAAAGGCAAAAAAAAGAAAAACAAGCTAAACTAAAAGCCAAGAAGGAATCTTTAATGAAAAAGCAAAAAGCTAGGAGAGCGGAGCAAAAAAAAGAACAGGAATCCAACAAACCAAAAACTTCGAAGAACGAAGTAAGGCACAACATTAGCAATGTTGATGTCACTGGAAGCGACAATGAAAGTATAAACAGTGGATCTGAAATAAATTCAGATTCCTCAATAACAAGCAACGTTTTAAAAAAACATATTTCACCTGTATTAGAAGACGTTGAAGATGAAGAGGTTGATAGGTACAATGAGCTGTTAACTAGATCGCCCAGGGGCAATTCTATTATCGAAGACATATGATTAATATGTGACGCATTGTACGACACTAAATAAATAAACATACGCATTTTATATACCATAATATATTTACTTTACGAAACTAATGCAAACGACTACATGAACAAAAGGTGTTATTATGTCATGTGTGATAAAGAGGTAAATGGAGAGCATATATAAGTAAGCTTGAAACCCTATGTGTCACAAAGATCGCTTTCTACTAAAGGAAATGCGTAGAACTAAATCACACCATCAAATGTATTCATTTTCCCACAACGTATATAGGGGTTCCAAAATAGGAGGAAGACAGACTTGTATAAGAAATCGGAGATTTTGTTCATGTTAATCGGTGTTATTGTGTGCAGTGTTAATCGGTGTTATTGTGTGCAGTGTTAAGATATGTCATAAGCTTACCAGCACAATTAAAAGGGAAAGCATACGCAAGCAATCATTGCCCGTCCATCCGATTCTTACCTGACTCCTTACACCAACAGAAAAACAAAACCGACAGAGAAAACAAAAAACCAAGTCCTGTATAATAAGCCAACCTTCAGTTAGGCGAACGCAGGGCTTAAAAAATGGTACAGCAAACGTCTCAATAGAATAAGTTGATCATCTCGTCCGAAATGAGTGTTGTATTACGGACTGGGTAATACCGGGGTAGTTCAGCAATCCTGAAGGTGTCGAGGAAGTAAACGGCAAGTTGAAACTATCATACAACTTGATTCACGGAATGTTATACTTTAATTGCGCACGGTTGTGTAGGTTTCTGCATCAGCTATATCAGTTGGCTGATAAACGCACCAGACAACAAAACACTCATACAAAACATGGGCGTGTGGCGTAGTCGGTAGCGCGCTCCCTTAGCATGGGAGAGGTCTCCGGTTCGATTCCGGACTCGTCCATTTAAATTTTTTTGCTAATGCACAAGCTCCTCGTGCGCTTGTTTCTTTTTCTGGGCCATCGCCCTAAACGGGTAAACGGGTCCTACCGCAGGGTGTGGGTGCCGCAACAAATACSATCCGAGCTGTTTTAAAAAGGAAAACAAATGAATGCGTGCCCAAACGGGGAAATTTATCAATATCCTACTGTGTAATTAGCCAGGTCAATGTGGGCCTATTGAGGCTGCGCCGAACATAAATTTCCTGCGTCGTCTAGTATATATTTCCCAACAAGCGCATCACACGCTCTTTCTCTCACTTAAGCTTTCCCTCTAGTCGCTGCTACCATACCTAAACATCTCTGCTCTGTAGTCGTGTCCCTTTTTTTTTCTAATTGTTGCATTCAAACGATATCGCTCTGCGAACCGTTCAAAGCAGACCAAAATAGGGAGACCTTACCCTCAAAGGAGAAAAATCCGCATTGCTAAAAAAAGCTTAAAAAAGAAAGAGAAGAGGAATATATCAACGTACTCTAGTATTAGCTACTCAGACTATCCCAGTTACGAAGTGCGTTTACATTTACAAGAGTCTCAAGAAAACAACTAACTTATTTCTTCGTTTAATTCTACGTAGTTGGTAGAAGCTGAAGAAGTTCGATAAAACTACTACAGTCGCTAGCGCTTATTGCAAAAAATAAGATAAAGAAGCAGAAGACAGATAAAAAAAAAACACCTGCAGACTAAAGCTTACTGCCAATAGTATATTCTCAAACAACATTATTTGGTATTTCTCTAACAACACCAGAAGGATAAGAAGAAAAACGGGAAACAACAAATAAAAATGTCTGTTCGAAACCTTACCAATAATCGTAATTCCAACAGTAGGAATAGTATTGCAGAAAGTGAAAATTCCTTCTATTCCTCGAACGGTCAATCAAGGGAAAGCTCGTCGGTGGACCCCACAGACGATCGCCATGTTAGTGGAAGCGGTAACCCTTTTCTTGGAAGTGAAGAGTTCGATGAAGACTATATCCCGCCCAGTGAGGATGAGCAGAACAAAGCACGTGAATATTCCACTTCTTCATCTGTGAACTACAATAATGACCCGAACAGCGATACCTCTCTGCTTGCTAGTGAAAAACATTCTCCTGTAAGGAATGATCGAAGAATGTCTGACTATAAAGGTTATTACGCCAAGAATAATTTAACGTCCGCTAATAACTTCAACAATCACAACAGCAATGACAATAACAATAACAACAATAATAATATCATAAGCAGTAGTAACGAAAATAGCTTTGCATCACATTTACAACTGCCGGACAGACACTTGCCGTCTCATCCATCCTCCAATAACATGAGTACGTTTTCCAATAATAGCCTGATCAAGTCCCCACCACCTTTTGATAGGTACCCATTAGTAGGCACGAGGCATACTCCAATGGCACAATCTCAATCACAAAACCTTATCAATGAAAAGAAAAGAGCGAATATGACTGGTTCATCTTCTTCTGCTCATGACTCTTCGTTATCTTCCACTAATTTATTCTTGGGTGAACAAGATTTTTCACCCTTTGGTGGTTATCCAGCATCATTTTTTCCGTTGACTTTAGATGAGAAAGAAGATGACGACTATATTCACAATCCAAATGATGAGGAAGAAGCAAGACTAGATAAAAGACGATTTATTGAAGATTTTAAACATATGGACAGAAGATCCTTCCTCGGTCTTTTAGGTATCCTATTCTTGTTTATGGCTGCTGTAGTCGTATTCATTGTTTTACCTGCCATTACATTTTCTGGGGTTGTGTACCACGACCATCATCATCCAGCGAGTACGAACAATACCTCATCTTCAAATAGCACGTCAAAGTTGTTGACAGAGTACCAATATCCTAAACTTGCTGCCATCAGAACAACTCTGGTTGATCCAGATACACCCGATAGTGCCAGCACAAGAGAGGCCAAAGACGGATCCAAATGGGAGTTAGTCTTTTCCGATGAATTTAATGCTGATGGTAGAACATTTTACGATGGTGATGATCAATTTTGGACAGCTCCTGACATTCACTACGATGCCACTAAGGATCTTGAATGGTATTCGCCAGATGCCGTTACAACTTCCAACGGTACTTTGACACTGAGAATGGATGCATTCAAAAATCACGGCCTTTACTACAGATCTGGTATGGTTCAAAGTTGGAATAAAATGTGTTTCACTGAAGGCGCTTTGGAAATTTCTGCCAATCTACCCAACTATGGTCGTATTTCAGGGCTGTGGCCTGGTATGTGGACCATGGGAAATTTGGGTAGACCAGGTTATTTGGCCAGCACTCAGGGCGTTTGGCCTTATTCTTATGAAGCATGTGATGGTGGTATAACACCGAATCAAAGTTCTCCTGACGGTATTTCTTTTCTGCCGGGTCAGAAGCTAAGTGTTTGTACTTGTGATGATGAAGATCACCCCAATCAAGGTGTTGGTAGGGGAGCACCAGAAATCGATATTTTAGAAGGTGAAGCTGACACGATTTTAGGTGTTGGTGTGGCATCTCAATCTTTGCAAATCGCTCCGTTTGATATTTGGTATATGCCGGATTATGATTTCATTGAGGTCTACAATTTCACAACAACAACGATGAACACATATGCTGGTGGTCCCTTTCAACAAGCCGTCTCTGCGATTTCTACTTTAAATGTTAGCTGGTACGAATTCGGAGAGGAGGCCGGCTATTTCCAAAAATACGCTATTGAATATCTCAATGATGACGATGATGGTTATATTCGTTGGTTTGTGGGAGAAAATCCAACCTTCACTCTTTATTCAACCTCTTTACATCCTAATGGTAATATTGACTGGAGAAGAATTAGCAAAGAACCAATGTCGGCCGTTATGAATCTGGGTATCTCTAATAATTGGGCCTATATTGATTGGCAATACTTATTTTTCCCGGTTACAATGTCAATAGACTACGTCAGATTGTATCAGCCTAAAGGCTCTAACTCGATTACTTGCGATCCAGAAGACTATCCAACATATGATTACATACAGGATCATTTAGCTGCTTATTATAACCCCAATTTGACAACTTGGGAGCAGGCTGGATATACTTTCCCGAAGAATATCTTGACGGGAGATTGTAAAAGTTCGAAATTTTCATTGTCGTGAGTTAAAAAATAAATCACTACCGGGAAAATCAACCACCAAAACTTGGTTGTCAGCCTTAACAAGAGATACAGTCTGTTACGGGTTATGATCTTAATCATTTGTAGGGTCATGGACCCAAATTCGGGAGTAAGTACGTAGACGGTCTTCCTTATGTATCAATGCTTTCATCGGGGTATTTTAATAGGAATGCGGCTCTAAGCGTCTCGCAGAAATTATCTGGTACTAGCCTGTTGGTAATATATAAATGAGATTTTGGTTGAAGAACTCTCTAAAACGTTTCGCTGCCAGTCGTGGTCAAGAGAAATCATTGAGATAAAACGCTGAGATAGAGACTGCMCATGAAGCTTTCATGTTGTCAGGACATAAATATCATTTTTTTATATGGTTTTATTCTATCCTATTGATCAATTCCTTTATGTTAGATTATATATTATTGTATTACTATTAAACTCTTAAGTTTACTTTGAAAAATGACTACGTATGTTTTTTGTATTGTGTCAGTTCTTTCAATTAATCTTTAGTTTTCTGATTTCTTTTTTCAATCTTTTCAAAGGGAAAATAAATAATAAAAAAAAACCGTATTTAAAAAACGGCACTATAAAAAGATACTTTTGAGCACTCTGAAAGTTAGTAGCTGTTGACCTGTAAATTGGTACCACATATGTCTACTGTATAACCAACGCAAGATCTCATAGAAAATGTTGGAACAAGATTCAACTATTGTCCATCTATTACTAATATATACGGTGTTAAAAGATGACATAAATTACAAGACCAGTAAGTTAAGATTCAAAGTGTCGTCNAAATTAATGGAAGCTGAAGCGCAAGGATTGATATTGTAATAGGATCAATGAATGACAACATATAAAAAGAGGAACAGAATCATTTATAATATTATGCAAAATTATTAATTCCTCTCTGTGGATTCCTAAATCCATGAGGAGAATCTCGGGTATAATCTATATACATAATATTATATCATTAAAAATAATGGAATCCCAAAAGTCATCATACAATTTAAATGGTTATTATCTCTTATATGATTTAAGAAAGAACTGCTTATTCTTACTTTACAACTTACCAACTAACTAACCGCCAACACAACTTGGTTCACGAGATGTCACGTTGTAATTGTGCGTTGATAAATTTGACCACAACTACAAATGGTGTATACCAGCTCTCTTTCAAAGTGAATAACAAATCACGGGCGGTTAGTGTAGTGGTTATCATCCCACCCTTCCAAGGTGGGGACACGGGTTCGATTCTCGTACCGCTCATTTTTTAGAAATTCTTTATTCTGGCAAATAGCTGAATAAAAGTTGAGCTAGGTTTTGAATAATGACGAAGTGTGGATACACATTTGTATTTTTTTCTTCCCCTAAAGCATATTTTCATGCATATTCTCCTTCATTTACTTTACGATGAAGCCAAGAATTTCATGAAACCAGCGGAATTTTTGATCATTCCCCCAGCCACGAAATTCCTTATTGGTCATTTTCCGTTCATAGTCTTTTTCGTATACATTTACGTTCGGAGACAGCAGAGTGTTCTGACACTTTCTTGCTATGGAAATTATTTAGTGGTATCTGTGCACCAAATCTCTATCATTCGGTAACCCGGATTCAAACGCCAAGACATAAACTCCGCTGCTTGATTTTCTGAGGGACGTTTAAAACGACAGTCGGTCTCAAGCTTATTTCCTGAGGTTTTCATAAGACGCATCATCCTTTAATGTCATTTTCTAAATCAAATATATTTTAATAATTACATAGGTTAAAAAAGAACATAAATAAAGATAAGCAATCAAGTAATCCCTAAAAACAACTTAAAAAGTTATTCTATTAGTTACCAATTCCAAACATAAATAATTCTTGTTATGAGAGGTAATTGATACACATGGGGGGGAGTGATTTTAATTTGCGAATAAAATAATTGTAAGAGGATATATAAATACAAGAGTAGTCACATTTAAAATCAATAGCTCAACTTTCTTGTAACTGCTCTTCTTATAAAGAATAATAAATCATAGCAAAAAAATACAAACAACTATCAAAAAATGTCTGCTACTTCTACCACTACTTCCACTTCTCAATTGCACTTGAACTCTACCCCAGTTACTCATTGCTTATCTGATATTGTTAAGAATGAAGATTGGTCTGATTTCAAGTTTGCTCCTATCCGTGAGTCTACCGTCTCCCGTGCCATGACTTCTCGTTATTTCAAGGACCTTGACAAGTTTGCCGTCTCTGATGTTATTATTGTCGGTGCTGGTTCTTCCGGTTTATCTGCTGCTTACGTCATTGCTAAGAACAGACCAGACTTGAAGGTCTGTATTATTGAAAGTTCAGTCGCACCAGGTGGTGGGAGCTGGTTGGGTGGCCAATTGTTCAGTGCCATGGTTATGAGAAAACCAGCTCATTTGTTTTTACAAGAGTTAGAAATTCCTTATGAAGACGAAGGTGACTATGTTGTTGTTAAACATGCTGCTTTATTCATCTCCACTGTTCTTTCAAAGGTTTTGCAACTACCAAATGTCAAACTATTCAACGCCACCTGTGTTGAAGATTTAGTTACCAGACCACCTACTGAAAAGGGTGAAGTCACCGTTGCTGGTGTTGTCACAAACTGGACATTGGTCACCATGGCTCATGGTACTCAATGTTGCATGGACCCTAACGTCATTGAATTGGCCGGTTACAAAAATGACGGTACCCGTGATTTGAGCCAGAAGCACGGTGTTATTTTGTCTACCACTGGTCACGATGGTCCATTCGGTGCATTCTGTGCCAAGAGAATTGTTGACATTGACCAAAACAAAAAGTTGGGTGGTATGAAGGGTTTGGACATGAACCACGCCGAACACGACGTCGTTATCCACTCTGGTTCTTACGAAGGTGTTGACAACATGTACTTCGCCGGTATGGAAGTTGCCGAATTAGATGGTTTGAACCGTATGGGTCCAACTTTCGGAGCTATGGCTTTGAGTGGTGTCCACGCCGCCGAAGAAATCTTGAAGCACTTTGCTTAAGTTTAGTATACTTTTAAATATATGTACACTTTCTATACACGTTTTACATACAATGAGTCTGTTGATGAATTTTTGCTACGAAATGCCTGCTCTTACTTTATTGCTCTTAATTCCCTTAACTTTTAATCATGACTCAAGTAGTGTGATTACAACGGAGAAGTCGAAGAAACGTTGTCCAGCAATTTGACTATTCACATAACGATCAGTTTTTTATATGCCTTTAAATATCTTTATTTATGTCACTTTGCTCCTTCGGGTAACGGAATGACATACTTATAGAAGAACAGGAAAAAAGAAAAAACTTGAAAAATTTTTGAACTAAGCTCATCTCATCACATCTGTTGTAATTAATAACGTATATTTTATTATTTTTTTATACATCAGCCAAAGATACCAACACAGATCTTCCAATAGCACATAATGGTTTTGAAGTCTACATCTGCCAACGATGTATCAGTGTATCAAGTCTCCGGTACAAACGTTTCGAGATCATTACCTGACTGGATTGCTAAAAAGCGTAAGAGACAATTGAAAAATGATTTAGAATATCAAAACAGAGTGGAATTAATCCAAGATTTTGAATTTAGCGAAGCTTCTAATAAAATCAAGGTAAGTAAGGATGGACAATATTGTATGGCTACTGGTACATACAAACCCCAAATTCACGTTTATGACTTCGCCAATTTATCGCTAAAATTTGATAGACATACAGATGCCGAAAATGTCGATTTCACCATCCTTTCTGATGATTGGACCAAAAGTGCACATTTACAGAATGACAGAAGTATTCAATTTCAAAACAAAGGTGGGCTACATTATACCACAAGAATTCCTAAATTTGGAAGAAGTTTAGTCTACAACAATGTGAATTGTGAACTATATGTTGGTGCCAGCGGTAACGAACTATACAGATTGAATTTAGAAAAAGGTAGATTTTTGAATCCCTTCAAACTAGATACCGAGGGTGTCAACCATGTTTCTATCAATCAAGTGAACGGGTTATTGGCGGCAGGAACAGAAAAGAATGTGGTAGAATTTTGGGATCCAAGGTCACGTTCTCGTGTTTCCAAACTGTACTTAGAAAACAGTATTGATAATAAACCATTTCAAGTTACTACAACCAGTTTCCGTAATGATGGGTTGAATTTTGCTTGTGGTACATCAAACGGTTATTCGTACCTCTACGATCTACGTACATCCGAGCCCTCCATGATAAAGGACCAAGGTTATGGCTTTGATATTAAAAAAATCATTTGGTTGGACGATGTTGGCACGGAGAATAAGATTGTAACATGTGACAAGAGAATCGCCAAGATATGGGATAGACTCGACGGCAAAGCATATGCCTCTATGGAGCCAAGTGTTGATATCAATGATATTGAACATGTTCCAGGTACAGGTATGTTTTTCACAGCTAATGAAAGTATTCCAATGCACACATATTATATACCAAGTTTGGGACCATCTCCACGTTGGTGCTCATTCTTGGATTCTATCACAGAAGAATTGGAAGAAAAACCAAGTGACACAGTTTACTCCAATTACAGGTTCATTACAAGAGATGATGTCAAGAAGTTGAACTTAACACATTTGGTGGGGTCCAGTGTATTAAGAGCATACATGCATGGTTTCTTTATCAACACTGAACTTTACGATAAGGTTTCATTAATTGCTAATCCAGATGCATACAAAGATGAAAGGGAAAGAGAAATTAGACGTAGAATTGAAAAAGAAAGAGAATCCAGAATTAGAAGCTCAGGTGCTGTTCAAAAACCTAAAGTCAAAGTCAACAAGACATTGGTTGATAAATTATCTCAAAAACGTGGTGATAAAGTTGCCGGTAAGGTTCTTACGGATGATCGTTTCAAAGAAATGTTTGAGGACGAGCAGTTTCAAGTTGATGAAGATGATTATGATTTCAAGCAATTGAACCCAGTCAAATCTATCAAAGAAACAGAAGAAGGTGCTGCTAAACGTATCAGAGCCTTGACTGCTGCCGAAGAATCTGATGAGGAAAGAATCGCTATGAAGGACAGCAGGGGTCACTATGACTACGAAGATGAGGAATCTGACGAAGATGAAGAATCTGATGATGAAGAAAAGAAGAATGTGGATAAGGAAGAATTGAGTGAAAAGGATTTGAGAAAGATAGAAAAGCAAAGAGCACTAATCGTACGTAGAAAGAAAGAAAAGGAACAAAGTGAACGATTTATGAATGAAATGAAAGCAGGTCCTTCCGTGGGAACGCAAGAGGGCGAAGGTGCTCATGTTACATTCGGTGAACAAGTCGGCGAATTACACGAAGAGGAAGATGGGAAGAAGTCTAAGGAATCTATCTTACATCGTAATCATCGTGGTGAAGCAGAACTTACGTTTGTTCCCCAAAGAAAGAGCAAAAAGGATAGACACAGTAAAACCAAACGTCCTGAAAATTCATCGGACGAAGAAAATGTTGATGAGGACGGTAATAAGAAGGACAACGGTAGATCAAGAGCTAGATTTGAAAATAGAAGAAGGGCTAGTAAAAACGTGTTCCGTGGCATGTAAGTATATAAAAAAAAATAAAACACTCATACTTATTTATACGCTTTTCAATAAAAGT